>NC_142933.1:75759146-75989146 GCF_046866305.1 Octopus bimaculoides
GGCAAGGCATTGAATAGCTAAGAACCTTTGAAATATTGCAGTAACTTCCCATTTTGGATGCTGGTATAGCTCTTGATACCAAAGTTTGGTGCCAACCCCTTCAAGGTGTTTTATGTGTATATCAGTGCATTTCTCTCCCATCTTCACTCCAGGGAGTAAAGTTGTGGCTCTTTAAGTCTTTCCCAGTAGTTCAGCTGTTCCATATATATATATATATATATATATATGGCAAATAAGAAAATGGAGAGGATACAAAAACGACATACATCAGCCATGTTAGAATGTCTACCGGCTGATGTATGTTGTTTTTGTATCCTCTCCACTTTCTTATTTGCCGTATAAATTAAGGGTAAACCACTTTTTATTCCCGCCCATATATAACACTCAATTGCAAGATTGCCACGCAATAACTAGCACTTGGATATGAAGAATTGGGTACACTACCAGCAGTATATTGGATAAGGACTATCCCTTAGTTGGTTGGCTTCCCAACCTCTAACTCACGTAGAAATATATACATATATATATATACATATTGACCGGTGACATTGCAACTCATTTCTATAGCTGAGTGAACTGGAGCAATGTGAAATAAAGTGACTTGCACAGTTGGGTCTGGGAATCGAACTCACTACCTTATGATTGTGAGTCCGACACTGTAATTACTGAGCCATGTGCTTTCATGCACACACACACACACATACATATATATCCATTTAGTGTTGACTGTTGGGGAAAAAAAATGAAATTAATAATATATTTTATTTTGCTTGAGTCAGTCTCTTACTTTTATTGTAACTTATCTGAAGAGCTTGTGTACTCACATGCAGAATGATATGTATATATATAATAATATTAGGGATAAAAATCCAAATTTACAGGTAAAAACTCAATTAAATTCAATTTATTAAAAATTAAAATTAAATTAAGTTTCACAGTATAAAATATATATAGTTTTAGGGAAAAGAACCAAGGTTCATGAACTCATCGATGAAAATCCACTGTCAGATGTAGATTGATTTTCGATAGTTTTAATTGATTTAAATATTCTTTCTATTTGAAAATTGGTTATGAAACATATGTAGTCGTTTTATTATCATTATCTTATGATATTTACTTTGCATTATATTATACTTATTTATTGTGCTTTTACTTATTAATTTTTCTATATGTGACAGTGGATTTTCATCGTTGAGTTCATGAACCTTGGTTCTTTTCCCTAAAACTATATATATATATATATATGTATTAGTAATAAAGATGAAATGAATGAGTATTTTGGGTACTATTTAATGTTTCCGTATCAAACTTTTATGAACACCATGATACATCATATAATTTGGCATGTGACAATATGCAAGATTATATAACATTATATAAGATCATTTTTTCACAAAATGCTACTTCTTCAGGTAATACACCATTAGATGTTTTTGTAGCGTAGCAGTTTTTTTGTAGGTATTAGAAATTGAATTCTTTGGAATGACTAGTAGTTTCATCTGGAGAGGAATCCACCTTGGACTGTGACCTCTTGAGGTGAAATTAATTGTTAGTGGCAGGCATCAAACATACGCATCTTTTACAGAAAGCGTATGAAACATGTTTGTTAAATAAATAAAGCAAAAATGATATTTTTCAAAGAAATAAAATTCCACAGGGAAATTGAATCACATAGGCGAACCTGCTACCAAGATGCACCAAGTTTGCATTCTCTTAATTATAATTATAATTGTCTATCTGCTTTACAAAACATTTTTACCACAACATAGATACTTGCTTCCTGAAATTTGTCAATGGTTATCATTTTTCAGAGTTAGGTTTCTTCTACTTATGTGTAACAAAGCAAAATATTCCATTTTGATTTGATGTTAGGTGTTAAAAGGTAAATTAATGACAAAGATTTTGACCCTTTTACTCCAGAAATCAGATATATCCACTCAAAATCTTATTACCCGTAGCTATAGAAAGCAGTTTTGTTTTATGTACCAATCTGTCTTTTGTTGAGTTATGTCCTGTTTGAAAGTATTTTTTGTTGAAAAGTGTCAAATCTATTGAGGCAACATAACTTGCAGAAAATACCAATCTATTTTTTTTGATAGCTATTTAACATCATTTGTGGAAATTTAATTTTGCAGTGGAAGGGTTAAAATAATACCATTATTATTTTTCTCATATTTAGTGTTTGCAAAGTTACAATTTTTAATATTTATTACATTAAATTCTCTGTCATTATTTATAAACACGCTCTTACACATGCATGTACATACACGTATGTGCACGCACATATACACTTGCACACACTCACACACACATAACAACACTTATTTTCATTTCAGAATTTGATAAAAAGGTTTCTTCAGTGGATGGAATGAGTTCTATAAATGAAAGACTAAGGCAGTGTAGTATTCAGTCCAGTGATTTAATTGAAGAATCTCATAGTTCAAATCATGTTCATCCTGACAGAAGATCAAATTATGTAAATAGAACAAATGATAGGCATATGTCGATGCAGGATTCTCACAGATTTTTGAATGGCAAAAAGAAACGAAGAAATGGTCAATATAACAACAGCAACAAGCTAGCTGATATCAAGTCAAAACATTCCGAGGAAGGCTCTAGCAGTGTGAAAAATGAACATCGTAAGAAATTCGATGAAGAAGGTAATTTGTTTTTTGAATTCTTAGCACTTTGAAATATGAAGTGCAATTCATTGAGCTGGTATTGAACCAAGACCATTGACCACTGGGTTTCCAGGTTTGTATTCTGTCAATTATTTTATACTGTGTCCATGTTTATAACACTCAAATGATTCAGTTTATCTTGTAAGCAGTTATCATGGGTTGTGTTGTCAAACTCAAGAAATATTTGGCTAGTGTTGAGATCAAAATACTTATCCTTGATTCATTGAAATATGTTGAAACTAAAACTTCAGTGACTCCCAATACATTACAGACTCAGTCATTCATATAATTATCTGAAATTCATATTGAATTTCTTATATTCATCTATCTATTTATTGGAAACTTTGATCTGCTAGCATATTTTAAAAAGAAGCAGCAAATAATAATTTGCTCAACATTTACCAGTACAGTGTACATTGTGCATTTACAGTTTGGTGTAACAGAAGGCAATAAAATATTTTATAAGTCATGAGCAATTTAGTTCAAATTTAATGAACAAAGTATCACAACATACACATGCACTATAACATTATTTTTAGTTATTGTCTCTGACAAGGGTGTCAGCTGTGTGACATTTAACTTCCACTACTCTGAGATTATTTTCCTCATCATCATCATTGTTTTAATGTCCACTCTTTCACGCTTGTATGGGTCAGCTGGAATTTGTTGAACTGGATTTTCTATGGCTGGATGCCCTTTCTGTTGTCAACCCTCACCTCTTTCCAAGTGAAGCAATTTTAAATAATAGTAATGACCAATGTCTTGTGAATCAATTTGGTTGATGGAAACTATATGAAGCGCATCACACACACACATACAGGTGTAGGCATTGGTGTGTCCTAACCATGTGATATTGGGTTCAGTCCCATTGCACAGTCCTTAAGCAAGTCTCCTATTATGATCCCAAGCTGATCAAAGCCTTTTGATTAAATTTGATGGAAGCTGAAAGAAGCCTGTCATATACATGCAAGCATGGCTGTATGGTAAGAAGCTTGCTTCCCAACCACATGGTTCCAGACTCAGTTCCACTGTGTGGCACCTTAGTCAAGTGTCTTCTGCTATAGCGTCGGGCTGACCAAAGCCTTGTGAGTAGATTTGGTAGGCAGAAATTGAAAGAAGCCATGTGCGTGTGTGTGTTTATGTCTGTGTTTGTTCCCCCATCGCCACTTGACAAAAGGTGTTGGTGGGTTTATGTCCCTGTAAGTTAGCAGTTTGGCAAAAAAGACCAAGTCTTGGGGTCAATTTGTTCGACTAAAACCCTTCAAGGCAATGCTCAAGCATGGCCGCAGTCAAATGACTGAAACGTGTTAAAGAATTAAAGAATATTATGCATCTTCTGCTCCTGTCCCTCTGTTATACTTTTGCCTTGCAACACCTGGCATAAAGCTACCTCCCTCAACACTACACTCCTTTAACCAAAGGTTTTGTTTTGCAAGTTACTTGGCAATCTCGGTAGTGCCAGTGACATGAAAAAGCACCAAGTACACTCTGTAAAGTGGTAGGTGTTAGGAAGGACATCTGGCTTTGAAAAATCTGCTTCAACAAATTCCATCAGACCCATTCAAGCATAGGAAAGTGTGTGTTAAATGATGATGATGGTGATGATATATACATGTGTATGTGTATGTCTGTGTGAATGTTTACAAGCAGTGAATTTTGCTGCCATTTACCTGTCAACAAAATAATTAATGGATTTGTGTTTTTGAAGATGTGTAGAATAAGAGATCATTACATGAAAAACAGGTGTGGGTTAATGATAGGAAAAACATCCAACTGCAAAACAATGTTTCAATAACATTCACATAACCTACACTAACATGGAAAAAAAACTGTTATCATCATCATCATCATCATCATCTAATGCTTGCATGAATTAGATGAAATTTGTTGAAGCTGATTTTTTATAGACAGATACCCTTCCTGTCTGTGGAGGCGCAATGGCCCAATGGTTAGGGCAGTGGACTCGTGGTCATAGGATCATGGTTTTGATTTCCAGACCGGGTGTTGTGAGTGTTTATTGATTGAAAACACCTAAAGCTCCACATGGCTCCAGCAAGGGATGGTGGCGAACCTTTCTGTACTCTTTCACCACAACTTTCTCTCACTTACTTCCTGTTTCTGTTGTGCCTGTAACTCAAAGGGCCAGCCTTGTCACACTTTGTGTCATGCTGAATATCCTCAAGAACTATGTTAAGGGTACACATGTCTGTGGAGTGCTCAGCCACTTGCACGTTAATTTCACGAGCAAGCTGTTCCGTTGATCAGATCAACTGGAACCCTCGTCGTCGTAAGCGACGGAGTGCCAACAACAACAACCCTTCCTGTCACCCTCGCTCACCTTGTTTCCAAGCAAGGTGATATTACCTCAATTTTCTTATTACCAGACTTGTTTTTCATGAAAGACTGGAAATAAACAACCTCACTTGTATGATGGTGATGCTCATTTACATCCATCATGTGCTATCAAAACAAGGGTACACACAAACACACACACAGATATATACACGTGTATATCTTAATATTTCGCTTTAGCATGATGATGATGATGATTAATAGTTGTATCTCCAAGTATCCTTTGTGTGCAGACCTAGTGGTTAGGCTGTTGCACTCATGATCATGAGATCGTGGTTTCATTTCCTAGACCGAGTCATGCATTGTGTTCTTGAGCGAAGCACTTCATCTTGTATTGCTCTGTGATCACTTCGACACCTGATGCATGGTACAGCATGCACCTGTTCAGACAACATCGATTTGATGGAAGGAATGAGCTAATGTACAACACATAATTTGATCACTATAAAACAAATCATTTGTGCAGGGTCATTTGACAAAAGCTGAACACTCATACATCATCTTTGATGGGTGAGTCCATCATATTAGATTACATTATTTTAGCTTTAGTTTAGAATATTGAGCATTCTGCATGTCAAAAACTTTCTTATATTTAATAATGTTTACTCTTTGCCACAAATATCATTCACATCAAACAATGGTCTTTAATACATATTAAAATCAGCAGGAGTGGCTGTGTGGTAAGTAGCTTGCTTACCAACCATATGGTTCCGGGTTCAGTCCCATTGCGTGGCATCTTGGGCAAGTGTCTTCTACTATAGCCTCGGACCGACCAAAGCCTTGTGAGTGGATTTGGTAGACGGAAACTGAAAGAAGCCTGTTGTATATACGTATGTATATATGTGTGTGTGTGTATGTTTGTGTGTCTGTGTTTGTCCCCCTAGCATTGCTTGACAACCGATGCTGGTGTGTTTATGTCCCCGTCACTTAGCGGTTTGGCAAAAGAGACCGATAGAATAAGTACTAGGCTTACAAAGAATAAGTCCTGGGGTTGATTTGCTCGACTAAAGGCGGTGCTTCAGCATGGCCACAGTCAAATGACTGAAACAAGTAAAAGAGTAAACTAATAAGTTGTTTGATATATATTGCTTTCCAGCTCCACCTGATTATCCCAAACCCCTAAGATGTGATTAGTCATTTAGGTCCTCTCCAACAAGAAACCCATTTTGCTCCAGTCCTTTCCTTTCATACTTTTCTCTCTGCTCCTCATTCTCCCAACATCAGGTGTCCCTCTCCACCTGTGTTCGTAGTCTTGCAAGCTGCTTGGTGACCACACTAGTGCTGATGACATGAGAAAAGCACTCAGTGCATACTTAATGCGAAGTGGTTTGCATTAAGGAGGGCATCCAGTCGTAGAGACCATACCAAAGTAGATACTGGAGAATGATGCTGTCTTTGGGCCCATTGAAATCTGTCAAACTGTCCAACTCTTGCCAGCATGGAACATAGCTGTTAAATGATGATGAGGCTGATGATCATTTGTATAGATTATTTACGATTTGGGAAGATAGACCAAAGAAAAGGACCTGAGACATGAGAACAATAGGCCCCAGATTAGAGTATACAGGACCAAGTTGCAATGAAACCTTTATAATAGATCTGTCCTATCTATGCCTGTATAGAAAAGAAGAAAGTGCTAACATATCCTAGCATTTCTTCATTGAAAATATATTGTATGAGTATGTTTCTATTTAACAATAAACCATTGAAAGTACCACCACCACCACTACCACCACCACCTCTGCTATTTGTAATTGTTTTGTTTGGCATGATTTAGGCAAAGAGTATGCTTCCCAACCACATGGTTTTTAGTTCAGTTCCAGTGCATTGCACTTTGAGCAAGTGTCTTCTGAAGTCTTCGGCTGACCAAAGCTTTGTGAGTGAATTTGAAAGATGGAAATTGAAAGAAGCCTATCGTGTGTGTGTGTGTGTCCTTATCTTGATATCACATGATGGTTGTAAATGAGCGTCACCATCAGACGAACAATGCCCTTCGTTTTGAATCTTCTGTATAAATATATCTGGTCATGGGAAAATATTACCTTATTTGGAAACAAGTGTTGATAACAGGAAGGGGATTTGGCCATAGAAAATTTGCCTCAACAGAGAGCTTGAAACAGTGGATGTTAAAACAATGTTGATATATATGTATGTTTGTGTCCCCTTGCCTTGACATTGCTCAATCATTAAGTGGTGTCATTCATTTCTAATTTTCGGTGAAAAGATGTCTGGCTACAAGGAAATGTTACCTTGCTTGGAAATGGGTGAGGGTTGGTAACAGGAAGGGTATCAGGCCATAGGAAATCAATCTCAATGAACTTTGTCTGAACCCCTCATAGAAGGGTGAATGTTAAAAAGATAGTGATGATGATGATGATGATGCATGTAATTAGCGAGCTCCACATGATGATGGGCTACTTAAATATCAATAAAAATGTGATTTCTATTTCTATTTTCCTTATTTAAGTTGGTATGGTTATTCCTTGTCATATGTAAAACTGAAACTCATGCTTTTGGACTATTAGGTGTCAAAGGAAATATGTTTATGGTGTTTCTGTGTGTGTGTGTTTATGAGTGTTAACATATCCATGTGCTCACACACACAAACACATGTTTATATAACTTTATATTTTAGAGTCCCTTGGAATTTTCAAAGTTACACGAGGAATTGATGTTGTCTGTCAATGATTGGCCAGAGTATAATCCACCAATTGATGATAAATGTGTCGCTTTATATTGGGATGATTGGAGCCAGTAAGTAAGACTTAATTATAACTCATTAATATTTTAATCCATTTTCTATTTTCAAAGAATTTTCCAGAACATTGTTTTTTTATAATAATGGTTATATCATGAACTTATTCAGCAAAATGGGAGTCAGTTTTTTGTGGGTTTTTTGTGGATATTGACCTTAGCAATATTGAGGTAGTCAAGATATTTTATGAGGCACCCTCCCATATATGGGAAATTTCTTCCTCACACCAAAATCTTCAAATGTGTTGGTTAGTATATCTTTGCTTATTTAGTATATTAATTTTTAAAAATATATTTTTGATTAGCTAAACAAGAGGGGAAGAGTAGTTCCTATAATCTTTCTACACCTTCCAACACTGGTGAAATTAATATGATTGGTGTTCAATTTGAGCATATGTATAAGTCAGTGGAGGTGCAATGGCCCAGTGGTTAGGGCAGCGGACTCGCGGTCATAGGATCGCGGTTTCAATTCCCAGACCGGGCGTTGTGAGTGTTTATTGAGCGAAAACATCTAAAGCTCCACGAGGCTCCGGCAGGGAGTGGTGGCGAACCCTGTTGTATTCTTTCACCACATCTTTCTCTCACTTTTTCTTCCTGTTTCTGTTATACCTGTATTTCAAAGGGGCCAGCCTTTTCACACTCTGTGTCACGCTGAAACTCTCCAAGGACTACGTTAAGAGTACACATGTCTGTGGAATGCTCAGCCACTTGCACGTTAATTTCACGAGCAGGCTGTTCTGTTGATCGGATCAACTGGAACCCTCGTCGTTGTAACCAATGGAGTGCCATCCAATGTATAAATCAACATTTGCAGGGAAAAATATGAATGAGGATTCCAAAGGACTACTTTTCTGAAGAGGAAGGAGTGAGAAATGTGTTTATGTCATATTTGAGAAATTACAATGGAAACTTCGCTGCAATTACTTGAATTGCACTTTTCTAATTCAGAACACAAAAAGTTGGTTGTCTGGATTAAATGTATTCCTTTATTCTTGTTTTTTGCTTCTAGATTCTAAATCAAAATTTCATTAGGATTCTACTGGATTCATTTAAATCACTATTCAAAATCACTATTCAAAATATACTAAACTACTTCTGTATAAAAGAAGTCTGGTTCCATAGGCAAAAAAACTTTACTAGATCAACTCTTTGCATTCAAATTACTCTGTTAAATATGATGGTTATTTATTCACACTGTTTGGAACTAATGAGACATTATCTCATAGCGTTGAGAGTTCAATGATGTGATTGTTTACTTTTAGAATGATATTGCAGGGTAAATATAAGAGACCAGATCTGGCTGGTTTGAATGCAAAATGAGTAGAATATTTGGGCTAGATATGGCCAATTTAAATGCTAAAGGGTTAAAAACAAGTATTTTGATATGAAATAGCAAATAATTTTAATATCTTCATGCATAATAATTTACTGAAGTAACTGAATAAATTCAATTATTTTCTGTGTAAAGTTGATTTTAAGGGCCCTATTGGTTTAAAATTCTGAATTGCAGAGGAAAATATTTTATAGATAAATAGATGACTTTCATTACATTAAACTATTTTTACTGTAAAGTGTGAATAGTTTGTAGTTAAATAATTCCATCTGTAAGTAAGTCATGTAATGTGACTTGCCTTCTAAAGGTTGTAATACCTAACAGCTATTGAGAAGTATTTCTTTCAATCATTGGCTTTGGTGACCACCTTGTTCCCTGCTTCCCTTCTTGCTAGTCCCTGATATTGCTCTCCGTCTTCTCCTTTCTCCTGTCTTCATTTTTCTCATCCCAACACTATTCACTCTCCATTACCATCCTTTCACAACAATAAATCTATTCCACCCATCATAGGAGTTCTCTTTTGCCTTGCAGCCTGCATGGCGGCTCCAACAGTGCTGACTCCACAACATCCATTATGCTTTATAAATGAGTGATAATCGATTCCAGCATTGACAATGCAGGGCTTGAGAGAGCTCTTTACACTTACTGACATCATGACAAACTCTGTAGTGCTAGTACCACTAAAATACACCTAGTATATTCTATAAAATAGTTGGTGTTAGGAAGGGCATCCAGTCATAGAAATCATGCTAAAAATGCAATATTAGCTCAAGATGTTGATTATATTTAAATTAAAGCTGTTCATTATAATTTTATATAAAAACATTTTGTTATGTTCCAAACAACAGTTTAACACCAATAAAGTTATTTCTCTAAATCCTTCCACATTATTGATTACTCTTGGATAGCAACTGTTATTTCCTATTTGCTTACTCCCTAGAAAGTATGAAAAATGGCTAATATTTCCTTTGAATTTTACTTTCTTTAACATAGTCCCCACTTGGATAGCTAGAAGTAAAACTGAACTGTTGAACTTATGATCCCTGTATTTATACTGCCATCTGTGTTGCCAGAACATTCTTGAAACTTCTAAAAAGTCCTAGAAAATTCTGCTTCAGCAACTCAGTGCTGTATCTGTCTAAAGTGTAATGGAAAATAGGTCAGTGTCAAAAAAGTTGATGTTCAGGTCACAAAAGCAAAATTTGAAAGGAATAGTCATAATTTCCTTTCATTTCTAGATAGAAGCAAATAGGAAATAACACTTACTGACCAAAAAGTATAAATAAATAAATAAAAAAAGATTTTGTTACACAGTGTTATTTTCAAAACCAGTATGAACATGCAGGCAGGAATATGGTAAAGGAGGGTTAATAAACTTTCCCTTACTGAAAACCTTTAAGTTAACAAAGGAAGCTTTTGAGGAGACACTTCACTTGCAAAAAGTAGCAGCCAGACCGCTCTCAAGTCACACGCTACTGTCTTAAAAAAAGAAGAAAAGACACCTGAGATAGTGTAGATCTAGATAGACTTTTATCTTTTACTTGTTTCAAGCTTTGGACAGTGGTCATGCTGGGGCACCATCTTGAACAAATCAAGACCAATACTTAATTTTTAAGTCTGGTTCTTACTTTGTTAGTCTCTTTTGCTGAACCACTAAACTGACACTAGTTATCAAGTGGTGTGGTGGGGTGACAAACACAAGCAGTTGAACTATATATATATATATATATATATATATATATATAGATATATATATATATATAAATATAGTTATGGTTGGTCTATGGAGTTACCCATAAAGCACTTAGCTTTACAACATCTTATCAGACCCTAATGTCCTATGGCCTATAACCTCTCTTCAAAGAGGTTTTGGCCATTGGCCATTAGGGTCTGATGGGGCATTGTAAAGCTAAGCACTTTATGGACATGAAACCCTGGGTAACTGCATAGACCAGCCATAACTATCTGTATCTAAATACTCTACTGCTCTATAACTTAGAGTATGCTTCTCTTTCAGATTTATGATTTACTGACTATATATATATATATATCTAGGGCAGGTAAAATTGCTGAGATCCATGGGTGAGTTCTCTCCAGTGGTCTTTGTCCCTCATCATTGCTGCCATGTCCTGTGTCTCCCAGAGACCAGTGTCTGTCCTTTAGGGCATCAACATATGTCATCCTCAGTCTCCATCTTCTAAAAATATAAATATTCAGCAGTATCAACACAAACAGTGTTTAGGCATAAGCAAACTTTAGGTTAGTTAAAATATGTTTGTGTTTTAGAAGTTGAAATATGTCACAAACACATATATATATATTATATAATAGGCTTCCATAATTTCCCTCTACCGGATTTACTCACAAGGTATTGGTCAGTCCAGGGTTTATAGTAGAAGACACTTGCCCATGGTGGTGCACAGTGGGACTGAACCTAAAACCATGTGGTTGCAAAGTGAGCATCTAAGTGTATTTGGTGAAGGTTGATATAAATTAGTGGTTCCCAAAGTGAATGGTACTGTTTCCCCTAGGAGTGGTAGAAAGATCTAGGAGTGGCATTAAAGAAAAGTCAGGTGATAATGGGGTGACCAAATGAGGGCGATGGATGTAAAAGCAACAAAATAATGGGTTAATTAGGTTAAGTTTTATTTGTCAAATACAGTTGTTTTGAATTTGCTGCAGAAAATGATCTATGTTTGTGATGCTGAATGGAGTGCTGGGGGGAGGGGGCGCTAGGAGTGTAGCCCAGGTGCTGCAGCCCTAAAAGGTTTAGGAACTGCTGATCTAAAACTAAGTAGTTTAGTAGTTGGTACTCCGTCGCTTACGACGTTGAGGGTTCCAGTTAATCCGATCAACGGAACACCCTGCTCGTGAAATTAACGTGCAAGTGGCTGAGCACTCCACAGACACGTGTACCCTTAATGTAGTTCTCAGGGATATTCAGCGTGACACAGTGTGACAAGGCTGACCCTTTGAATTACAGGCACAACAAAAACAGGAAGTAAGAGTGAGAGAAAGTTGTGGTGGAAGAGTACAGCAGGGTTCACCACCATCTCCTGCCGGAGCCTCGTGGAGCTTTAGGTGTTTTCGCTCAATAAACACTCACAACGTTCGGTCTGGGAATCGAAACCATGATCCTATGACAACGAGTCCGCTGCCCTAACCACTGGGCCATTGCGCCTCCACTCTAAAACTAAACAACATTAACAACCTCCAAACATTGACTTACTGTTGTATTTTATCTTCTTTCTGTTAATATAACAAAATTTGGTCATCAAAAGTCCAATACCTATTGCATTCATCTCCCTCTAAATATATTATCTCAAGTTAGAATTGGAGAATTAAATCTTAAATTTACTTAATTTGTTTACATTTTAAACAGTATAGTCTTTTTTAAAAATTAGTTTACAGTACTTCCTCCATCTAAAATATTCTTTTGCTATTTTCTAACTAGATGAATGTAAATTAACATCTGCTATGGTTAACCAGTTATTGACAATAAAAATTGTTGAGGATGCATCTCAAGCAAATGTGAGTAATTCTTTCACTCTCTCCCTTTCTCTTATTCTCTATAAAATCTGATTGCTAGATCAGGAAAGGAGCAATAAGCAATAGTTCATTTTCACACTACATAAATTCTTCCCTTTTTTTTTTGTGATTCAGTCAACACCAAGGACAGATTTATGTATGGGCTAATATGGGCCATGGCACAGGGGTCCCACTCAGGGCTGGGGGTCTTAGCTCAGAGAAACCTAAAACTTCATCATCATCATCATTTGATATGTTTTCCATGCTGGCATGATTGGGTGGCTTGACAGGAGCTGGTAAGGCCAGGTGCTGCATCAGGTTCCATGGCTTGGTTTCTACCATGGCTTGGTTTCTACCAAGTCTTTAGTCTAAGGATAACATATAAATCATAGTTTATTTTCTTTTCTTTCTGCTACCAACTTTGGAACCCTGTAAAAAGGATCAAAAGCTCTGCCCTTCTTTCTCAGCTTAAACCATACCCCTCACAAAAAAATTATAAGAAACAAACAAAACATCATGTCCATTATTCCATTGGTGTCTTTTGCTGAACTGTTAAGTCATGGATACATAAACAGACCAACACTGGATGTCAAGCAGTGGTGTGAGACGAACACAAAAACACACATACATGTATGATGGGCTTCCTCATAGTTTCTTATTTCTGTATTGCCTTCAAGGGGCTACACACAGAGGGGACAAACAAGGACAGACAAACGGATTAAGTCGATTACATCGACCCCGGTGCGTAACTGGTATTTATTTAATCGCCCCCGAAAGGATGAAAGGCAAAGTCAACCTCGGCGGAATTTGAACTCAGAACATAGCGGCAGACGAAATACTGCTAAGCATTTCGTCCGGCGTGCTAACGTTTCTGCCAGCTTGCCTCATAGTTTCTACCAACCAAATCAGTCACAAAGCATTGGTTGACCTGGGGTTATAGTGGCAGACATTTGCCCATGATGCTGTTAAGTGGGACTGAACCAGAAACCATGTGGTTGCAATGCAAGGTTCTTAACCATGCAGCCATGCCTGCATCTATGTTCGCATTTAGATAATGGTAGTATTAATTCTGGCCTTCCCTACTGAATGTTGACAGCAATAATTCTAAAGGATTTGTGTTTGAAAATTGGGCCAAATATATTTTTATTTTAATATATTTTTATTTTCATAGAATAATGTAATGCTATTAACTCTTTGATACTCATCAGTTAACTTCTAGTCATATCATTTTCTGGTACACTGGACTAGAAGTGCATTCATGTCACTTTCAGGTACAATTTATGAAAAGTACATTAAAGGTAGTACACTTCCGGTTAAGTTTGTTACCATCAAATGTGGTGATGCACTTGACAAGGGAAAAAAATAAGTAACATTTAGTTCTCATGTATAATGTGCATCCTATTATTTAGCTTAAAACCTGAAAGATAGTTGTGTATTATACACGAATAAATGTAGTAACACCAACTCACTCTGATTGGCTAGTAGCAAGTTAGAATTAGGTACAGTAGTGCATGATACAGTAAGGAATGGGAGAAGATTAGAGTATTATTGATGGTATTTGGGAGAAAATAATTTAGTTGGGGAACAAACAGGTAATGTTGTAACCCTTTAGCATTTAAACTGGCCATATTCCACCTGTCTTATATTCACACTAACCGAATCCTGTCTCTCACACCCACTCTACAATGTTATTCTAAAAATAAATCATCTCATCTTGAAGTTATGAAATATCATCATCATCATCATCATTTAATGTTCGTTTTCCATGCTGGCATGGATTGAACGGTTTGACAGGAGCTGACCAGCTGAAGGGCTGTTCAGGCTCCATGTCTGTTTTGGTATGGTTTCCACAACTGGAGCCCTTCCTAACGCCAACCATTTTACAAGGTGTACTGGATGCTCTTACGCAGCACTGGCATGGGTGCTTTTTCTGTGGCACCAGCACCCACAAGATTAGGGATGCTCAGCTGGAGAGGGTTGCAAGGGACGAGCCTGTCTGCAAGGGTAACCACACTTTGATGTGTCTTTTAAAGCACAACAAACTGCCAGGAGTCTCAGTTCTATCATCCCCTCTGTGAGTACCAACATTTATAGACTCTTTCTCACTACTTCATCCCACCAAAACAGTGTCAATGAATAAGCATTACATTTGACTGAGTAGTCTGAGTCTTAAAAGATTGAAGTAGATTGAATTGTAAATCTTTAAACTTTAACTATCTGTATTTAGTATAAATAGTTGTTGTTGGCACTCCATTGCCTACGACGTCGAGGGTTCCAGCTGATCTGATCAACGGAACAGCCTACTCATGAAATTAACGTGCAAGTGGCTGAGCACTCCACAGACACGTGTACCCTTAACATAGTTCTCGGGGATATTCAGCCTGAATTACAGGCACAACAGAAACAGGAAGTAAGAGTGAGAGAAAGTTGTGGTGAAAGAGTCCAGCAGGGTTCGCCACAATCCCCTGCCGGAGCCTTAGGTGTTTTCGCTCAATAAACACTGACAACGCCTGGTCTGGGAATCGAAACCACGATCCTATGACCGCAAGTCCGCTGCCCTAACCACTGGGCTATTGCGCCTTCACAGTATAAATAGTATAGATAGACTATTAAGTAACCAGAGTGTCTAATTTCTGTATATACCTGCTGCTGGTTTATTAGGAGTAACATATACCTTATTTTTTTCTAAAGTGATGATAATTAAACATCATGTTGTTAGTGCCAAATGGTAGGCAAATTGATTATCTGAGGCATGTTTTTTCCTGATATTTTATTAATCAGTTTTAAATGAAATTATACATTACTTTTTTTCAATTTTTGAACCCAAGAGGTAAATTAAAAATATTGACAATGTTTCAAAGTATTGTATATTGAAAAAAATTCATTTTCATTAAAAAATTTAATGTAAATATTTAAAAAATTTTTAATTTGAAGATGCATTTTTTTTTCTTTTTCATGAAGTAATTTTCTTCTTTTTTTTTTTTTCAGTATTTTATTCCAAAAGTGAAATTGGTTACTTAAAAATACTTGAAGAATAGAAGAATTTTCTGAATAATTTGTCACTTGGGAGATAATCTGCTTTTAACGTCTACATCTCTGCTAAAAAAGAAAAAAAAAAAAAATCCCCATTTTTTAATATTTAGATTATTTTGTATTTCCACCACTTTTTCTAAGTTTTAAAAATATATTTAAAATTCACTTGTTTTAGCAAGCAATCATTACTATTTTTTTGTTTTGTATTTAATGGGACCTCTCTATGATTGCAGCAATGAACATTGAGCTGAAATCATTTACATTAAATGGATAAGTTAGAATTTACTGCCAAGCTGATATGTATGAGAATGAATGAAAGGCTTCTGTTTGTGTGTATATATGTATGTATGAATAGGAAATTTTGTTTATGATAATAAAAAAAAAAAAAATAAAAGTCAATTGATATATTTGATTAGGAGTCTAAAAAAAACAGGATGGAAATTTCAGTGTTATCTTGAAATTTTATTGCAATGGTTTGTGTTATATTTATTAAGTGTGAAAAGTAATGGAAAAATGTTTTTATTATTGATAGAACAGCTGTCAATCATAAAAATAATTGTATTTCATTATCAGATTGGGATAGATTCAGAATTTCCAGAAAAACATAAATCTAATAGGTAAAACTTAGGTTTCTAGGGCCGTTGAAGGACCACAGTGTGCCTCCAATGTGGTATTTCACTCAGACAATGTATATAATCAACATAAATTTTTTTCTGTTTTTTAAAATATCCACCCCACTCTTTTTCCATAAGTAAAGAAAAAAAAAATTAACAGTATTGTCTTATGTTGAAAATGTTCATAGAAAATATTCAAATAAAAATGATTTTTCATTCTGACAATCCAAATGTTATAAAAGAATGTATATTTATCTACAAGGGATGTGGTTGTGTGTATGTATGTGTGCATATGCATCTGCATTTGCTTGACTGATAAACAGTGAAGTGCCTGATGATTTACAGTGTTTTATGGTTCTAATGTTTAGCTTTTAAACAGATTTTTGTGAATCAAAAGCTTACCATTCTACCATATCAAATTGTGTAGAATACATCCTATGTCCTGGTTATACCCACAAAATATCTATAATAAAGTAAACATTAACTTTGTAGACATTTTGTGGGAATATTTTTTATCTCCACATATTTGGCTAATAATTTTTCTTGAATATGCATTTGTATATAATGTAGCTTGTTATGACACCAGTGTGGGTGTGTATGCTGTAGTCTTGTTGCCTTTCTCAGGTAGTTAAGAAATCTAAGATCTTCAACCCTTTAGCATTTAAACTGGCCATATCCTGCCCAAATATTCTACCTGCTTTATGTCCAAACTAAACAGATCTGGCCTCTCACACCTACCCCTACATTGTCATTCTAAAAAATAAGCAATTACAAAGCTATGAGATAAACCATGATTAATTGAAATCAATCATCATTTAACATCCGTTGCCCATGCTGACATAGGGTGGATGGTTTGACCGACCAGACTCTAGTCTGATTTGGCATGTTTTTCTATGGCTGGATGCCCTTCCAAATGTAGAAAACCATGCCAAATCAGACTGGAGTCTGGTGCAACCTTCCAACTTATTAGCCCTGGTCAAACTGTCCAACCCATGCCAGCATGGACAATTTACATTAAATGATGATGATCATTTTCAATTATCTTATAGTTTTGAGATTTTGATTATGTAATTGCTTATTTGATTGAAAACAATATGAATAAAGTATTACATTTGACGGAGTAATCTGAATGCTAAAGGGTGAGAGAGGGGTAGGAAGAAATGTGGGTTGTGATATTCATGCCTTTTCTGAAACTGTTAGACATCTGAATGAGATGAAGATGGCTTTGACTAGGAATCAAAATTAACCATTGCTAACTTGAAGTCATTTATCACTACATGACAATCCTCACAACTTCATTAGACAACTGAGTGAAATATTTCAGTCAACTTCAGACATTGTTAATTAGTATATTTCATGTCTCCCATTAATCTAATTCAAATTATGTATTATGCTTAACTCCAGTTGTATTTATTAAACTTCAGTAACATTGTTCTTATGATATTCTTAGAAATTTGATAAGGACCTTATATTCTGATCATTTGTTCATTTGACAACAATTTTCCCATGCTAACATGGTTTTGGATGTGGAGTTATTTAAGGCAAAATTTTACAGCCAGATGGTCTTCCTATTACCAAATCTTATCTATTTTTGAGTAAGGGATTTTTTTTATTCCAGAGGTTTTTGAAAGTGCAGAGCAGCCAGTCATGTCAACAGGTATTGTCAGCATCAACACTACTTCACTTAGATGACATGCATGGAATATCATACACACGCCATATATATATACACACATACAATAGACTTCCTGCAGTCCCATCCATCAAATTTCCTCACATGGCATTGATTGGCTGAAAGCTATAGCAAAAAAAAACAAAAAAAAAAACACATGTGGTTGGACCAGACCAGAAACCATGTGGTTGTGAACTGAACTTCTTCATCTTACAGCCATGCTTGACTGAATATTTCTTTCAATGTCAGAAACAAATCAAGGTGCCATTCGATTTTCCACCATTTATTAATCTACTGCAATTCAGTACCTTACAATGTAGTGATGTAATTCAAGGACTTTAAAATGCATTTTATGAATCCTTAAGAACATTTGAAGGATGCATTCAAGTAAATGTTGATATGGCTCTTGTGAGAGAAAGGATATCAATTTGTTAATGCAGCTAACTTCATCAATATCAGATTTTAGTGGTTGTATATTGTATAATCATGGGGTTCCTGATTCAGTTCCACCGCATAACCTTTCAGTCGGTTGTCTTCTAACTTAAACTCTGATTGTCCCCATGTCTTGTGAATGAAAGCCTGTTGTATAGACTCTAGGAATAATTTGAAATACAGTGTCCTACTGTACTTGACTGAAATGGAAAAAGAATGTTTCATTGAGTACTTTTTGTTAACTGCCTAGTTATTTCAAAAGCGTTAGGAAGGCCATGTATCAAAATTTTAAGGCTCTTGAAAATGTTCCATTATATTCTGTTTTCTTTCTTTCTAGGATATATAAATAAAATATTCAGATGAATAAATAATTTAGATCACACAAAAATGAACCATTTCAATGATAGTTACAGTTAGATTCCATATGTAGCTAAGACTACAATAACAAATGTTGACTTCTATAAGTCAAGAAAAAACTGCTTTGTGTATTATATTCACTTCCTGGGACTCTACTCATCTAAATCCATTCCAACCTTGCCATCATCCCTCATGATATTCTATTTCCTGTAGCTTTGTCTTTGTCCATTATAGAAAAGGAGTGTCTCAACACAGCATGGCCCACATATTGATAACATTCCCTCCATTTAGTTTTGTTTCAAATACCTTTCTAATCCTTATTTTGTACTTTTGAGACCTTCTCATTTCTCTATTACCTTATCATCCTGCAGCACCCCTATACTAGTATCCATCATTATTTCTCAGTGATCTTAATAACAGGTGGTATCTTTATACCATCAGATTAATTTCTCAATATCTCTTCTTAGTTAAAACTGCACCATTAAATACCCCAAACTGCATGTAATGTAAGTGAAACAAAATGTTTCTGATAATACTGAAAGTAGCTTGTGACCTTGCTAAAAACTGCTGCTGGCAGAAAAGAGTATTTGATACAATTGAAAACTTAGATATATAAAAGACGGATCTTAGTAAACAAATTTATCTTTTGATTTAGTACAATGCCAATGTAATTCTATTGATTTTAGAAGGATGAAAGTAATATTTGGTGGTTGTAATCTATTGCTAACATTAATACCATTATATGGTCCTTGATGCCCTTCAGGAGAACCTACTTTGTTATAATAATTCATAACAAGTCTCTGGTTGATAACCCATGAACCATAGTTTCTTTCCTCTAGTCTTGGAAGTATTAAAAAATCCCAGAAGTCATAGATGTTGCTCTTTTTCCATTTAGTCTGAAGCAATAATAATAATGGTCTCTAATTTAGTCACAAGCCAGTAATTTTAAGGGGAGGTGGTTAGTTTATACCACTGATCCCACTCCCATCCCCAGGATGTGACTAGTACTTTATTTCATCTGAAAGGACAAGATTCAGAATCAACCCTAATGGGATTTGAAAGTAGAATATAGAGTTGGAAGAAATTCTGCAAAGCATTTTTTCCTGATGCACTAACAACCATGCTAGCACCTTACCCTAAATAATAATTCTGACTTTGGAACAGGGTTAGCAATTTTAGGGAGAGGGATTAGTTAGTCACATTGGCCCCAATGCTCAACTGGCACTTACTTTATCGACCTTGAAAGGATGAGAAAATGCTGCTAAGTATTTTGTTCAACTTGCTAACAATTCTCCTAGCTTGCTGCCTTAATAATAATTTCAAATTTTGGCACAATGCCAGCAATTTTACAGGGTGGGAATTAGTTGATTACAATCAGTCCCGATACACAACTGGTATTTATTTCATCAACCCTGAAATGATGAAAGGCAAAGTCAACCTTGGCAAGATTTGAACTCAGAATGTAAAGAACTGGAAGAAATGCCACTAAGCATTTCATCTGATGCGCTAATGATTCTGTCAGTTCACTGCCTTAATAATAATAATAATCCTTCCTCCTAAAAGCACAAGGCTTGAAATTTAGTGGGATGGGACTAGTTGATTACATTGACCCCTGAGTTTCACTGGTACTTAATTTATCAACTCTGAAAGGATAAAAGGCAAAGTTGACCTTGCTGGAATTTTAACTGAGAATGTAGCAGCGGGCAAAATACTGCTAAGCATTTTGTCCAGCATACTAACAATTCTGCCAGCTCACTGGTTTAATAATAATAATAATAATCCTTTCTACTAAAGGCACAAGGGCTGAAATTTGTGGGGAGGGGACTAGTCAATTACAGTGACCCCAGTGTTTCACTGGTACTTAAATTATCAACTCTGAAAGAGTGAAAGGCAAAGGTTGACATCAGATTTGAACTAGATATAATGTAGCATTCAGCAAACAATCTGCCTGCTTTTATCAACTCTAGCTATTTTTTCTAACAATGAAAAAGAAAAAAATCTGCTTATTGTAGAAATGAACACACTGGACTGCCATAGGGACTAGCTGAATGAAATGTGCTTGAGTTTGTTAAACCTAACTCTTCAGCAGCTATCACTGAAGTAAAAATAGGGGTAAAATAGCAGATTTCTTAAATTTTCAAGTAAATGAAGAAAGCAATCAAATAAAGAAGTTGATAAAATGGATTTAATAAAGAAAATTTTTGCATTTCCTTTGAAATGCAGTTGAAGAATTTTTATTTTTCAAGTAAATGAATAAGCTTTAAAAAATTAGATAAAAAGCACAAAATCTCTTGTATAAGATTTGAATATTCCAATATCATTTTTTTTAGCAAAACATGGAATGGACTGCATTACCATCCTGGTACTTAATTTGTATACAGCCAAGGATCATCTATTGTTTTTTTCCCACCTTGAAATAAAAGAAAATTCTAATTTTGTTTTCCTCACAAGCTATGTAAATTTGAGCAATAGTCTAATTTATGTTATTCATAATAAATTAATAAATTTATGTTCATTATTAACCCCTGGACTTTAATGTCTCAAGTGCTAAGACTCATAGGGTTGGTTACCTGATTTCCTTGGCATGTAAGTAACTGAGGTCACAACATTTCCTGAGAACGAGACACCAGCCTGTCACAGTAAACAAAATTAAGAAAGCTAATTGATTCATCAGAATAATTATTATATAAATATAATAAGAGCAAAACAATATAATTTTCAACAAAAAAATGCTTTTGATTGTGATCAAAACTGCTGTATTACATAAAAGCTACACTGAAGCTATAATTTCAATTTTCATTTTTTAAATTTATTTATGAGTCATGTAAAGAACTTATAATTTTAACAACCAGTTCACAACACTTCCTAGGTATTTCATACAAGTTTCATTTCTTCTTGATTGGTTTTGTTATATATATATATATATATATATATATATATATATATATACTTGGCTAATGTGAGTATGGCAGCTCTAGTCATACATTTATTGGTTAGTAAAATAAAAAACAAAAAAGAATTCTTCTTGCAAATTGAAATGTTATTTAATTTTGTGCAGAAATATATTTGATAAGTAAGTCAATTACATGCTTCCTTGAGAGACAAATACATCAACACTACTGCTTTGGCTTTGATAAGTTATCAATTTTCAGTAGGTTTTGTGAATTATCTTTGCACCAAAATAATAACTTTAACCCTTTAACATTCAAATTGGCCATATCTGGCCCAAATATTCATACCTCCCTACAATGTCTTTCTAAAAATAAACAGTCACATCATTGTAATCTTGAAGCTTTGAGATAATTCTTGGTTATTTTGAAGCAATATGAATAAATAAGCATTATATGAGGAGGTGCTGAAAAGTCCCTGGCTTTGGGTAAAAGAAAATACAGGAGGATCAGTTAATTATGATTTTGTTCAACATCTTCTCCTCTCAGATTCACACACTTACTGCAGCGGCCCTTCAGTTTTTCTAAGCCCGGTAAAAGAATTCAGAAGTTTGGTCTCCGATCAGGCCTTTCATAATACCCTTAAAGCCAAGAACTTTGCAGTGCCCCCTCATATTTGACAGACCAACCTTCATGCGAAAGAGTTAAGATTTATTATCATGTATGATATAAATATATATATAAAAAAAACAAACAGAAAAGAAGTGCTGTAATCTCTTCTCAATGCATTACTGGCATTTACTTTGTTGATCTCAGTGTGATGAAAAGCTAAGTCATTCACAACAGAAGTTTGAATACAATGCAGTCATACTTCATCAAACATAGTAAAAACATCTTCAAGTGGAGATATTCTTTTGCTTCTTGTCATTACTATTTGCACAATGGACTTACTGATCACAGTTAAAATAACATTATTAAATCAACATAATTGTCATCTGAAGTACAATGATCGACTTGGTGCCTTTAATGGAAGCCTTTGCCTGCTTCTTAGCACTGACTGACCCATGCTCAACTGCTGTTTGCATGGAACCCTTCCATATTTTGGTCTTCGAAGATTTCAGTAAAAAAAGAAAAAAACATGATTTAAGAAAATATTTATAGAGTCAGCTCATCTGGGATCAATCTTTAATTTTCACTAGTGTGATATAACCCTGAAAAAAAAAAACAACAGAAAAATATAAAATCAATTTATGTTGAATAGGTATTTAGCCCCTTATTTTAAAGAAGGGAGAAGTAGAATATATGGTTTTCATACCTTTTACAAAAGCTTAGATGTGGACTTTATACATAATATATTGAAAAAAAGCATTGGTGTATTTTAATAAGAATCTTTCTATGGTACAGCAGAGCTGAAAACCGAACAGTTCATCCTGTTAACTAGTTTAACCATTAACCTTTTATTTGTTTCAGTCATTGTACTGTAGTTTTGTCAAACAAATTGACTTCAGTACTTATAGTAAATCTTGTACTTATTCTATCAGTCTCTTTTTGCCAAACTGCTAAGTCATGGGGACATGCACAAACCAACACCAATTGTCAAACAGCAATGGGGGGACAAATAGACGACAGTTTTCATCAACCAAATTCATTTACAAAGCATTGGTTGTCCTAGGGCTATAGTAAAAGACATGTGACCAAGATGCCGCACTATTGGACTGAACCTGAAACCATACTGCTGCAAACTGAGCTTCTTAACTACACAACCATGCCTGCACCTATGCTGAGGCTTTCCAAATCTCAGATGGACTTTTATTCACATGTTGATATAAAATTATATTTAAGACCATGCTCAACTGAATATTTGAGTGTTGTACACTTATTTTTAACAAACTTATTATAGCCTTTAAAAAAAAAAAAGGGCAAAATAGCTAGTTGTATACATGTACAGGGTGCAGGGCTGCACCAATAACCAGCTGGTGGACGATCTGCCTGGGGTTAAACTAGTAGTAACATGGAACTGCCACTTTGATGTGGCGATTAATTTTACTTGAAAAAAAAAAAGTTATTAACAATTCTCAAATAATTGCATTGTTGTGAAATTAGATGTGTAGCAGTAAAATTGAATCTTGTTCTATATAATAAGCTCTTTACATTCTAGAGACATAAAAATTGAACTTAGAATTTGTTAATGTAAAAAAACTGCAGAACATTTATCCAGCATCTAATTTAAGGAAAATTAATTTTCCTAAAATTTCATTTCAAAATTGGAAAAATATTTTGGAGCTTATGTAACATGTTTTTTATGAATCCTGAGAACAAAAGTGGCATTAACTACATTTCACTTTATGTAAAGATGCCTATTTTCTTTAATATATACTAAAGCACAAACCCATCACTTCTCATGCTTTATTATGCTACAGAAAAGTCATATGATCAAATACTCACTGAACTTGCAGTTTCTAGTTTAAGAATAACCAATGATAAATTTTCTTGCAAAGCATTTCCAGGAAGTTCTTTGAAACTTTCTGAAACAAGACAAAACAGAATCTAAATATTTCTTATGATATAATGGACAGCCTTGAAACAAAACTTTTCATGGGATGAATTGAAAATAAAAACAGTCTTTCTCATAATTATTCTTTTTATTGTAATAAACTTACCTGGTATTTTGAAGGCTCTAGCCATTGGAGAAAGCCTCCAAATAACGTCAGGTGATAATCTGATAAACTGAAAATTAACTTCAGCAATGTTACCAACATCAACTAAAAAAACTTCTGCAAATTCACTAGAAATTATTTTCAAAATATAGCCTCTGGAATGGAAAAGAAAAAAAAAATTATCAAAAGTTTGATTTGAATTTATGGTTTGAAATGTTAATTAGTGAAGTAATATTTGAAGAAATATTTATATCATACATTCAAATGTTATTTAATTTTGTGTAGAAATATATTTGATAAGTGAGTCAATCACATGCTTCCTTGGGAGACAAAATACATCAACACTACTGCATTGGATTTTGATAAGTTATCAGTTCTCAAAACTGATAAACTGTTACATAGTTGTTATATTACTTCTGCTAAGGTTGTGGCCATTGTGGTATGATTGGATCCATGTAAAGCAATTGGACCTGATGTTATTCCAGTCATTGTTTTTTAGAAGTGCTCTCCTGAGTTGTCTTCTGTCTTATCTAGGCTCTTTTGAAAGTGTATCTCAGAATCTTGTTTGCCTTCTTTATGGAAATTCCCAACTGTTGTTCCTGTCTTTAAGAACTGTGGTGATTGATCTAATCCTCATAATTATAGACCAATTAGTCTACTACCAATCACCAATAAGGTTTTTGAGTCCTTGATTAATGACTCTCTTGTAAAATATCTTGACTCAAATCGTTTATTCTCCTACACTCAATATGATTTCCATGCTAGACAGTCTACTGCTGATCTTCTCACTATTATATCCAAGCAGGTTTATCGTGCCTTGAATGTATCTGGTCAAGCTAGGGTAGTTGCTCTTGATATCTCTAAGGCATTTGATAGGGTTTTGTATGCTGGACTTCTATGGAAGCTCCAATCTTTTGGTGTGTCAAGTTTCATGCTGAACATCATCTCGTCTTTCCTTTATGACCATAAGAAGTTTTCAGTAGGTTTTGTGAATGAAATGAAAACCACCCTTCTTATCAAGCAAGCTTGATAGGATTGATGGCTTTTGTTGACAATGACCTAGCCAAGTGACAGAATGTGCTGGGTTACATGTTAATGGTAGCAGTAAGAGTGACACACACACACCTATCAAAAGGATGTGTTACGATACTATTCCACATATACAAAACAGCCATACCAACAATCCAACATACCTCCATCATCAGCTGCCACAACGGATATCATTATAGTTTTGACACCTGGGCAATATCATTCAATCCAGCAGTGTCAACAGCATCAAAAGAAGTGTTGTTTGGGAACAAACATACAATCCCCCCCAAAAACACACAAACAAACAACTTTCAAATATATTTACCCTATATACAACAGTATTCAATCTAAATATAGGCAGGATTAAACACTAATTTTAAAATTAAACTACAACAAGAAATATGTATAATTGTATTGGTATTAATAGTAAACCTACAATAACTAAATTATATACTAAATAGCGACCAATCTTTAAGTCCATACAAATAATAATCCCACCAGTCTTCCATAGTTACTACTATAATATATATATATATATATATATATATATATATATATATTATTGCTATTATGCAAAAGTGTTGTAAATCCAAAATGTTGCTTTTTCAGAAAATGTAGAAATAGTTTCACCATTCCATAGTAAAACCATTGTATTACACTTTGACAATCTCCATATCTTGGCATCTGGAGATATGATAGTTTGACCAAAAGAACCGATTATTGCAAGCAAAAATAAATATCGACAAAAACGCATTTGGCCAAATTTAGACATAACAGCAATGATATATATATCATCATCATCATTGTTTAACATCCACTTGCCATGCTAGCATGGGTTGGACGGTTTGACTGAGGACTAGCGAGCCAGATGGCTGTATCAGGCTCTAATCTGATCTGGCAGAGTTTCTACAGCTGGATGCCCTTCCTAACGCCAACCACTACGAGAGTGTAGTGGGAGCTTTTTACGTACCACCAGCACACACACACACACACATATATATACATATATACACATGCACATACTCTACTAGCACTAAGAGTGACACATGCACACACACACACACACATATCTACCAAACTGAGGGTGAGTGAGAGATCGAAGTAATGACAGTGATAGAATGTTGCCACTACATCTTTTGCTTGACTTTGTGAAATCAAGCATTCTCCTTTCATGAGAAACTGTTCAATAATATATGAATTTTAATATGGCTGTAAGAAAATAATCATTCAACTACTTTCTGAAATGACTGAATAGAGAAAACTTAAATGATCAATGCCCATGAGTAGTCTCGGTTACAAGCGTACAAGGTGAAAGATTGAACTAATATTCATAATTTTCTTTCCATTTTGCAATAAACTTACTCTTATGATGAAACTTTTATATTTTTGAAAGTGGTAACTTGATGTCTTAAACAACTGTTTTGAGAAATATATATGTATGTGTCTGTCTATGTACAGAGGGAGATAAGAAGAGAGTTAGGGAAGTTGCAAACCAAACTGGAAGTTATGTTACATACAAATTTCACAAAAATTATAATAATGATTATATCTGTTAGCAAACTGGGACAGATTGAAACAGAAAGGAGCCACGTTTAACTGTCAGGACTTGAACTAGCCTTTTGCTTAGCTGGCGATCACTTTATAAAAATTACACTTTAGAATACCTACCACACAAATTGGGTGCCATAAATTGATTTTCTATCATAAGAAAATCAGTTAGTTAACTACAGTGAGGCACCTTGTTATGTAGAACATTAGTATCATAATCTATCTTGCTAGCACTAAGTAACTAACCGACTATCTTGAGGGGATAAAGTAGTTAAGAATAGGAGGAAAAAAACAGATTTATAGTACTTAATATAAGAAGTACAATTAGTATGTGTTCTGTAGTATAGTCAGTAATGTGGTTGGATGGCAAACAACAGATGTGCACTTAGAAACCTGCCCTGAGCCTGGTGCACTTTTTAGTCTCAAATTAATACTTTGTTATTGTCCTCAATTCCATGCTCATATGGGATATAAAATTCGTCACAATTTCAGTCAGTTCTTATTCAGATTTACTACCCTCCTACATATGTTGAGAATCTGACTTCCACAAACATTCCATTTTTGGCATTGTTTCTGTGACTTTTGTTAGGAACTACTTTGTAGAGAGTGTCTAATAATGTCTAATAACATTTGAAAATATTTAACCACTTATAAGGTGGTGAGATGGTAGAATTGTAAGCACACGGAGCAAAATGCTTAGTGGCATTTTGTCCGTCTGCATGTTCTGAGTTCCAATTCTGCTGAGGTTGACTTTGCCTTTCATCCTTTCGAGGTCAATAAAATAAGTATCAGTTGAACATTGGGGTCCATGTAATCGACTTACCCCCTCCCCTGAACTTGGTCTTGTGCCAAAATTTGAAACCAATATTTAACCACTTATCAAAACCTTTATTATTTAATCTCTATTTCAGTTTGGTAGATTATATAAAATAAAAATTAAATTTACCGAAACCATTTCCTATCACACATAGCAACACATCTTCCAACAGATTTTGTCTTCTTCCAGCTAAAAGCTGTTTCTTGTAAACATTTGTGAATGGACATGAATTCTTTACATCTTCCATTCTGAAAATACCAATGTTTCATCAATTTAAGGCCTAAGAGATTACCAATTGTATGAAATAAAATGGAAGCAAAAGACAGATTCTTAAAAACATAATTATGTGATAATGTAAGTGTACTGTAGCTAGGATAGAAAAATAGACAATGCTATAGTAGATTGTCAATGCCAGCATGTAACAGTTACAGCTTGGGTGATAACTTTTTTCATATTTTGGAATTTTCAGAAAATTTTTATGAATTTGTATTCTACACATGGGAATACAAATGACTATGAAAAAAAAGAATTTTTTTTTATTTTATGAAATCAAGAGACAAGGAGGGTAAATAGTTCCTTAGACGGCCAACCTTGTGAGTGAAATTTGTTAGATGGAAACTAAATGGGAGCTAATGTATGTTTGTATGAATGGAATTGCCTCCAGAATGTCATTCACAGACACCCTAATGGACCCAGAGAAAATGAGGCCCTTCAGCTCTTTAGCTGCTCGTCTAAGAGAAGATAACTCCATGCAAATCCTGCATCCTGAGAAGTACTGGGCTTGTATATATTGCACCAGACCAATAACAAGTTTGAAGGAAGAGAGAGCAGGAATGGCTCTTCAAGAAATATGCCCAGTATTCATCGTGCAAGTTGATCAGTAAACAAAGACACCAGCTCCAACACCACCACACTTACTTTATGAGTCTAGTGACAACAGGAAGACAGATAGAGGATGTCTTCGGCTTTGACTCTATACACAGGTAGCCATAAGGTTGGGATATTTCTGTATCTTGCTGAATCTTCATTTGTTGAAGTAGTAAGAGAGTCCACAATGCATGTATAATGTGTGTACGTGTGTGTGTTGTTTCTGCATGTCTTCACACTGGTACCATTTGAATGAAAATGGAAAACACTTATTTACATCTCTTGTGAACACAAATCTTGCAGCTTGGCAATTACAATAGTTTCGACATGTGAAATGCAGTGGAATCAAAATAATTTATGTGAAAAGTAAGGGTTAGCAACAGGAAGAAATATATTTAAATTTGTAAGAAACAGAAATAAATTTATTTCTCAAATGTGTGATAATGCTATAAAATAGCGTGATCAGGATAAAATATCCATATAATGCAGAAAAATACGTTGCCGGCCAGCCATGAGATTCGAACTCACATCTGTGATTACATGTCAAGTGTTTTACCATTAAACTAAACTGCCCAGTAACGAATTCTTCTGCAATTTTAGAACTTATAAATATAGCTTCATAAGATGCTAACGATAAATTCAACTTTTACGATGAAAGTAAACAAACAAAGTTTGTCTTTAGAAGCGTTGACGGCTGTGGTGTGTGCGTACGAGTAGATGTAATCGCCTTACCTCGGTTTTCCTTTCCTCGACTGTGAGTCCGTCTTGCGGTATCCGATCCTTGAAGCTTGCCCCGACCCAAAGTACACCAGGAATAGCAGCTGCTTCTCCCAAACCTTTCCAAACCTAGACCGTCGCTTAACACGTCTTGTCCTGACCACAGCCCCGTTCGAAAAAGGCACGAATGCCGATCGAGGCTCCCTCTGTCCTTTTTCCCCTTCCGGTCAGCCTCCCCAGACACTGACGTCATACCACACACCACCCTGATCTTAAAGTTCACGTTCACCCCTACTTCAATTTGAAGTCCGCCATCCAACCGGGCGGGCGCCCTACACGTCGAGATCTTCTCAAGCTAGGTGGCTCGTTTCCATCGCACTCTTCATCCGACGAAGTGGCTATCCTGCACAGATCCAGCACGTGACGCGGCATTCCATCCACAGAGACATTGTTTCTGGAATTGACCACTGTCACTGTTCCCCTGCCCCATTGTGATGTGCAGCGTGCCTTCGGCAGCTTGACCCAAACTTCCTCCCCTACTTTCACGCCGGCGGGTCCCTTCTCTTCCTCGCAGAACTCCGGCGTCTTACAGGGATGCCTCCATTCATATTTGAACACCACTCTGTGCGGCACAGACTCTTCCGCTTGTCCGGATCGGGGAGACATATTGTACCAGTAGACCGCTTCCAAGGGCGAAATGTGCCCCCTTTTAGCCATGGCCTTGATCGTCCAATGGTGCCTCTCAACGATTCCGTTGCCACTCGGTCTATACGCCGCTCTAAATAATCGTCGCACCTTCCACCGGTCAAGCATCTCTCCCAACGCTTCCGAACGAAACGCCGCCATTAGCAGTTCTTCCACAGGACCCCTCTCCAAGAATATCCCGTTCAGAATGCGGGCAATCTCATCGGCAATGCCTGTCCTCAGCTCCCTCCAAATGGCCAGCCGGCCCGGCCCGCAGTCGACCATGCTGAGATACATTTCCTGACGGTAGTGCATCACATCCACAGCCAGTCTCCTCCAGTTGCACTCTACTGAGAGGTTCCCCTGCTCATGCCCACCCGGGGCGGGGTCAATGGACTGGCATCTGTCACATTTCGCGACCACTTTCTTAACGTTTCTCCTAGTGACATCAACATCAACCATTTTCGCCAGATACAGGGTCCTATCCACCCCCAAGTGGTGCATAGCATGTAGCTCCTTCAGTTCGGAGTCACCCAGCCGAACGCTGCTGCTATCCCTTTCCTTGCTTCCTCCGGTTCCTCCAGCCACGCCTTTTTCACCCTGGTCAGTGCGTCCGCCCTGTTTCTTTCTGAAGGCACGAAAACCACGTTCAGCTAGAGTCCAAACTCGGCGATCAGCTCTCCCAGAACTCCTAGGCGGCGTTTCACCAACATCTCCGCGGCACCTTTCGTCCGGACTCTCTTCTCGCTGGTAATTACTGTTCCTACCTAGCCGACCATGGTGGCCGAATCCGTCCGGATCTCGATCGAGCGCAGTCCCCATCTCAAGGCCAAGTTCACCCCTTTCAGCACCGCATCTAGTTCGGCGACATTGATGTGGTTGAAGTCATCCGCTTTCCGTAGCCAGGCCGCATCCTCCACCTCAGCACCTTCGATCTCCAACACAACCCCTATCGCTATACTGCTAGCATCACACCAAACCGTCCCGCACTCCGTCTTGGGCACATATCAGTTTCCTCTGACCGGGTCTTCCGCTCTCGTTCTCTCCAGGATTTCCCGCATCATCGCCACCGTCGCCTCTCCTACCTTGTCACTCCAACTCTCCCCCTCCGCTCGTCTCTTGATGTAACTACATGCAATGCGCAACCAACCAGCGATCGGATAGTGTCCGATCAACTTCCCACAAACCGAGAACAACTCTCTCCTGCTGACGCTAGAACTCAGCTCTGGGATCTCGTTTCCTCTCCGGAACACCAGCTCGCCCGATCTGTCTTTTTGTAGCTTCAGCCCCAGCGCAGCTCCCCCCACCATCGACTCAGGTGGATTCGCAATCAGCCCGAACCTCTCCAGGTGTCTCACTACCTTGGTGGCTGGCACTACAGTCTCGTCAACCAAAATGTCGTCGATGTAGGAACTGGTGGCCTTCCTTATTCTCTCCTCTTTCCCTAGGACGGACTTGAGCACCATCGCCATAATTTTCGGAGCAGAATTCAGCCCGAAACCCAGCCTGGCTAAACAGTACGTCCGGCCCTTGTACCACACCAGCTGGTATCGCCACAGCTTGTCACTCATACAGAGCTGCAAATATGCTGACTTCAAGTCAACGATCGTCGCTGCCTTGGTTGACTGTCTCCACACACGTAACGTCTCACCGCAAACGTCTGTTGCCTCGCCTCCCGTGTGGCACGATATATGGTCGTTCAGGTCCCTAAAGTCCAGCACCGGTCTGACTTTTCCTTTCGTCGGCTGCACCACCGCCATCAGAGGCAGCACTCCACTCACCACCTCCTCTTTCCACGGGACAAGGACTCCTTCCTTGATCCATCTCTCTACCTCCTCGTTGAACTCGACGCCGGCGTGACCTTTCAACGTATGCTGGTAGCAGCTCACCCTGTTCTTTAGTAGTGGGGGCTCGTCCTTCCATCGCCACTCTATCGTCCACCTCCGACCATCAAACGCCGCCTGAAAATCTTTGTCTTCGATGGTGTAAGCGGCGCTGTCCTCAACGGGGCTCTGCTCTCCCTGGCGGTCCTGACTCACGGCGCACGATGCCCCCACGCTTCCGAACGTGACCTCATCTCCTGCAATCCTAACGCCACCAAGACGGTTGATGGCGTCCATCCCCAACACGACATCAACCCCGTCTATCACATAATCGATCACGATCATCCGTAGCCTCAGTGCTGCGCTCGGTAACGCTATCTCCAGACTGGAGCTGCCCCTGCAACGGATCTCTCTACAGTCGACCGCTCGGACGCTACTCGTCCCATCCCATTTCTTCGCCACCCTCGGCGCCACGAGGGTAGTCGTGCAACCCGTGTCCACGAGGGCCTTGAACTTCTTCCCCTCGACCTCGACTCCGACCATGGGCAGCGCCTCCACAAGCGCCTCTACTTGGTTGCGGGGAAAGTTTGAGAGGCAGCAACTTCCCCACGGTCGTTTCCCTGGTGGCAATCACGGGCGATGTGCCCAGTCTTCCTGCATCGATAGCAGACGGGCCCCGATTCGGCGCATTCCCTCGCCATGTGCGGCCCCTGACATTTGAAACACCGGCCCGAGAATGGCCGCTGTCGTTGCTCGGTAGGCTTCCTCACGCCGCTCTCAGGCTGTCATCTGTCGGAACGTGCCTCTGTCGCCGCCATCGCTATCGGCTTCCTTCCGACGTGCTATGTCAACACGCGAGCTTGCGCTACTAGCTCGCTGAGCGCCATCTTCCTCCCGCCAGGCAACTGCTGTAATCGGATCCCTACGTCGTCGGGGAATCCATTTACAAACGCTAGCCGCACCGCTCTGTCCAGGCCTTCTCCCATAAACCCAGCCAGCGTGGCCAGTCTTCGCACTTCCGCCGCGTATTCATCCACCTGTTCTCCCCCCCATCTAATCGTTCCTAGTTTTACGAAGGCAGCGTACTCGCTCTCCGTATATGCCTCTCTCAGCCTCCATTCGACATTCTCTGCACTTAATCTTTCTTCCTCGTCCATTTCTAGGTAGAGGGTCAGGGCGCTCCCTTCCAAGTACAGAGCCATGAGACTCGCCACATCACTTATTCCTTGCAGCTTGGCAACGAGCCTAATTTTTCATATCCAAGCCATCACATCTCCTTTGCCATTAAAAGGCCTGATCACATCGCTGGTGATCCTAATCTTGGTAGCTGCCATCGCAGCGAATTTCTGCATGTGGTGCCGAAATAGCTTATGGTGTGTGCGTACAAGTAGATGTAATCGCCTTACCTCGGTTTTCCTTTCCTTGACTGCGAGTCTGTCTTGCGGTATCCGATCCTTGAAGCTTGCCCCGACCCAAAGTACACCAGGAATAGCAGCTGCTTCTCCCAAACCTTGACCGTCGCTTAACACGTCTTGTCCTGACCGCAGCCCCGTTCGAAAAGTGCACGAATGCCAATCGAGGCTCCCTCTGCCCTTTTTCCCCTTCCGGTCAGCCTCCCCCAGACACTGACGTCATACCACAACGGCAACGTATTTTTCTGCATTATATGGATAATTTATCCTGATCACACTATTTATAGCAATATCATGCGTTTGAGAAATATATTTATTTCTGTTTCTTACAATACATCTCAACGCTTCTAAAGACAAACTTTGTTTACTTTCATCGTAAAAGTTGAATTTATATTTAAATTTATTTACCTTTTCACTAACTACATGAGCCCAAAAGCAATGCCTGCTCACAACTCTTGTGACACATACTACAATTTCATTTGTCAGTAGTTCAGATTCTAGAGAAAATTCTCTATAAATATGGAACAGACAAGCGGCTTCTTTGTGGAAACTTACAGAAGAATCCTGATCACTTGCTATAGTGTTTTCTGGAAAAGATATAACCCAAAAGTGAAATTAAGCCTTTTGTTATCATATTTCCGTTGACATACTTGGCCTCTGTTTCAATTAATTTCCAAAACAATGAAAAATTTAGTTAACTTTGTCACTATTGAGCTGGTATTTGGAACATTAATGCAAAATCTTGATGGAAGCTTTAAATTTAAATCACTTTAAAACAGGATGTTTGTATTATAAGAATTATGGGCAATCTCTGGTGGTTTGGTATCAAAAGGGTCAAACTTCAAATGTGAATACTAAGTTTATTTGATATAATTTGTAATAATTAATATGCTAATGTGAAGGGCAGTTTATTAGCAGAAATAATGTAGTGCTGGAATAAATTGATTTCTCTTATTTGTTTTATCTGTCGTTATTCAGAGTTCAATTCCTATTTGAGATAATTTTACATTCCATCTCACAGGGATGAACCAATAACATGTAGGGTTTGATTCAACTGTTTCTCTCTTGACAAAGTTTGCCTAGTACACAGTCATTATTAAGTAACGAGTTAGCAGAATTATTAGAACATCAGAATAGTTGCAGTGTGGTATTTGATCTGAATCCTTAAGTTCTGTGTTCAAATCCTGCTGATGTCAACTTTGCTTTTTATCTCTCTCAATAAAATAAAGTACCATGGTTGATGATATTGACTATCTCCCTCCCCTCAAAACTGCTGACCTTGTGCCTAAATCAGAAACACTTGACCCTTTGCTTGTCTTGTGTATCACATGTGATACACTGGTCATATTTCTCTAGCATCCAATCTTCTTATGATACACACTCCCACTTTTTTTCAATCACCAGAGTAACTTGAGACTTATGAAAGGAAAGCTTTATATAACTCAATGTATGATACAAGGGCTAACTAAAAGTCTGAAAACGAAATTTAACAACCATTTTCTATGCTGGCATGGGTTGGATGGTTTTACAGGAGCTGGCTAGATAGAAGACTGCACCAAGCTTCACTGTCCATTTTGGCACAGTTTTTACAGTGGGGTGCCCTTCCAAACACCAGCCACTCTACAATGTGGAGTGGATGCTTTTTATGTGTCACCAGCACTGGTGGGGTTCCCAAGTAATTCACAAGACAAAGATCCTTTAAGAGGTGGGGCATTAGAGGAGGTGGCCTTGTGCCAGGTGAAGAGAGGTTAGAGTGTGACAGGGACAGAAACAGGTGTCTTGCTGTAGAATTCTAAAAATCAATGAATTCTTTTGAAATCGCGTGTTTAGCAAGTACTACCAAAAAAAAAAAAAAAGAAAATTTAAAAATATAGGTGCAGGAGTGGCTGTGTGGTAAGTAGTTTGCTTATCAACCATATGGTTCCGGGTTCATTCCCACTGAGTGGCACCTTGGGCAAGTATCTTCTACTATAACCTCGGGCTGACCAAAGCCTTGTGAGTGGATTTGGTAGATGGAAACTGAAAGAAGCCTGTCATGTGTATGTTTGTGTGTCTGTGTTTGTCGCCCCAACATCGCTTGACAACTGATGGTGGTGTGTTTAAGTCCCTGTAACTTAGCGGTTCGGCAAAAGAGACCGATAGAATAAGTACTAGGCTTACAAAGAATAAGTCCTGGAGTCGATTTGCTCGACTAAAGGCGGTGCTCCAGCATGACCGCAGTCAAATGACTGAAACAAATAAAAGAGTAAAGAGTATATATTCAACTGTTTTGATACCAACCCACCTAGGATTGCTTTTGGTCCTATGATATAAAACTTCTTGTTTTAAAATGATCAAAATTTCATCAAACACCAGCTTAATAATAATAAAGTTATTTTATTAAATTCATTGTTATTCTCAAAATTAATTGAAGCAAAAGCAGTGTATTTCAACAAAAAAACAAACAAACATACAAACAAACAAAAAAAAGGGTTAAATGCAAAATTAGATGAACCAGAAAATTTGAACAAGAAAGTATTTATATTTCTTTTTTTTAAAAAAAGCTGAAGGCTGCAGTAAAGTCTAAAGAAAGAGTAGTTACAATTACCTATACTTATTGATTGAAAACTGACGACTTGAGGAGGAAACAAAATAATAATCTGGCTGATGAAAAAACTAGCCAAGATTATCATAGGAAATTATCCAAAATTTCAGCTACAATAAATGATGTACTGTTTTCTAATTTTAGACATTTAGCAATATGTTAAATCACATTATATTGATGAAATCCTTTCTTTGTTTGATCATAAATCTGTTCACATATTTTTAGTTTAAGGTAGCAAGCAGGCAGAATTGTTAGCATGTCAGACAAAATATTTAGCAGCATTTCTTCTGATTCATTATGCTCTGAGTTCAAATTCTCTCTGCCCTTAAAATTGTTGGTATTGTGCCACAATTTTTTCTGGTTGGGTTGCAATAGTTGACATGTTATGCTTGAAATGTCTTAAATGTTTTTGCAGAACGTGAACATTAGATTAGTTTTACCTGTTCAATGGCCAGTCTTACTTAAAAGGATAATCTTGATGGAATTTATACACTGCTGTCAGAAAGTAGGCACATGAATGCAACAAGCCATTATATGGCAATAGCACCGCCTGACTGACCTTCGTGCTGGTGGCACGTAAAAGCACCCACTACACTCTCGGAGTGGTTGGCGTTAGGAAGGGCATCCAGCTGTAGAAACTCTGCCAAATCAGATTGGAGCCTGGTGTAACCACCCGGTTCACAAGTCCTCAATCAAATCGTCCAACCCATGCTAGCATGGAAAGCGGACGTTAAACAATGATGATGATGATGAATTAGAAAGAATATTTTACTGAAATTTGATTCAATTTATCGAAATTTGCTAGTTGAAAAAACTTTTTAAATTCTTAGCTTTGCTTGCTATAATTTAGTAATACAATAAATGTTATTACCTTGAACTTCCTTGACAGATCCTGAACTATTTGAAAAGTTATCCTTAGTGAGTGTTTCTTCAACATAAGGTGATGAAACAAGCAAAACATGACCTTTATATGTTGACTTGTCAAATTTCTCTATAGCTCTCTTCATGTCAAAAGTGTTCCAAAAAAATATAAAACTTTGGGTGCTTTAAAAGAAAAACAAAAGCATTATACTTATACATACATACATATATATATATATATATAAATTCAAATGAATGAATGAACAGGTATTTCAGATTGCAAGACAGTGATGTCATAGGAGAGAAATGTGTCCACGTGGATGATGGTACACTTGCTTTTAATGAGTCTGCAAAGAAAGAGGTTTGGAGATGCCATTATGAAAGGCTGCTGAACATGGAGAATGAATGGGAGGAGAGTCTGCCAAATGTTGACCCAATTGAGGGACCAGCTATCTGAATTGACAGTACCCTGGTAGATAGAGCAATTAAGGATATGAAGACAGGGAAAGCCCCCGGCCCATCAGGAATCACCACTGAGATGCTTAGAATATCTGGCAGTGTGGGTTATGGTCTAATCACCCACATTGTAAATCAGGTGGTTCACGAAGGAGTCATACCCAACGACTGGTGTAGCAGTATCATAGTCAACTGCAACAAAGGTAAAGGTGATGCATTAAATATGAATAATTACAGAGGTATCAAGTTGTTGGATCAGGTTATGAAAGTCATGGAGAGGGTCATAGCCCAACTAATTAGGGAGAGAGTCAGTTTAGATGAGATGCAGTTTGGGTTCGTGCCAGGAAAAGCACCGCTGATGCTATATTTCTGGTAAGACAGCTGCAGGAGAAATACCTAGCCAAAGATAAATATCTGTACCTGGCTTTTGTTGACATGGAGAAAGCCTTTGACAGGGGCCCCCGATCCCTTATCTGGTGGTCAATGCAGAAACTAGGGATAGATGAGTGGTTAGTGAGAGCTGTACAAGCCATGTACAGAGATGCTGTCAGTAAGATGAGGGTTGTCAACGAGTACAGTGAAGAATTCTGGGTAGGGGTCAACCGAGTATCAGTCCTCAGCTCCCTCTTATTCATCATAGTCCTCCAGGCAATAACAGACGAATTCAAGACAGGATGCCCCGAGAGCTTCTCTATGCTGATGACCTTACTCTAATAGCTGAGTCACTATCAGAACTCGAGACAAGTTTCAGGTGTGGAAGCAAGGTCTAGAATCGAAGGGCCTTAGAGCCAATCTTGTAAAAACCAAAGTCTCAATAAGTAGGAAGGCAGACACATCACAAATCCCGTCAGGTAGATAGCTCTGCTCAATCTGTAAAAAAGGTGTAGGTAGAAACTCCATAAGATGCACCCAATATAAGCTCTTGACACAAAAAAGGTGCAACATCAAAGTAAGGTTAACAGAGAAACTAACTTTTGTATGTGGAAGTTGCACTAGCATAATAAATGCTTAACATGTGAGAAAAACAGAATCCAGCAACTGCCAGGGGAAAAAGCTAGAGGTAGTAGATATCTTCTAGTATCTAGGCGACCAGGTTAGTAGTGGAGGTGGTTGTTCCGAGAGTGTAGCTGTGAGAATAAGATTAGGCTGGGCAAAGTTCAGACAGCTCCTACCCCTGCTGGCAACAAAGGGCCTCTATCTCAGAGTGAAAGGCAGATTGTTTGATACCTGTGTGCGAACAGCTATGCTGCATGGCAGTGAAACATGGGCTATAACAGTTGAAGACATGTGTAGGCTTGAGAGAAATGAAGCCATTATGCTTCGCTGGATGTGCAATGTCAGAATGCGTGTTCAACAGAGTGTAAACATCTTGAGAGAAAAGTTAGGCATATGAGGAATCAGATGTGGTGTGCAAGAGAGATGGCTGTGCTGGTATAGTCACGTGATGTGTATGGACGAGGACAGTTGTGTAAAGAAGTGCTGATCTCTAACTGTGGAGGGACCCTGTGGTGGAGGTAGACCCAGGAAGACATGGGATGTGGAGATGACGCATGACCTTCAAACTTTGAACCTCACAGAGGCAATGACTAGTGACTAAGATCTTTGGCATTATGTTATGCTTGAGAAGAAGACCCATCAAGCCGAGCAAAATTGCAGTTGTGGCAGATACCGGTGTCATGCAAATGGTACCTGTGCTGATGGCATGTAAAAGCACCCATTACTCATGGAATGGTTTGCATTAGGAAGGGCATCCAGCTGTAGAAAACCATGCCAAATCAGACTGGATCCTGGCGCAGCCTTCCAGTGTGCCAGCCCAATCAAACCATCCCAGCATGGTCAACAGACGTTAAATGATGATGATGATGGATAACAGACAATGGATAATTGTCAGCTCATTACAACTGTTTCTTATGCATTTTTTTAAATAGAAGAATGAGAACATTACATTTAACAAAAAACTGTAATCATCAGATGAAACATAATTTTACAAACAAAAGAATATCCTAAGAATACAGCAGGGACACAACTTCAGCCATGTCCCTGCTGTACTCTTGGGATGTTCTTTTGTTTTTGAAATTATGTTTCATCTGATGATTACAGTTTTTTGCAATGAAGTAATGTTTTCATTCTTCTATTTAAAAAATGCATAAGAAACAGCTGTAACGAGCTGACAATTATCCATTGTCTGTTAGCATTCATTTGTTTATACTACACCATAGGGACTTATGACATGTCAGACACCAACAACATACAATCAACATAATGTATGCTTTGAACCAGCCCCTAGGCGCTAAGTACTCATAAAGTTGGTTTTTCTTTGTGTACACCACCGGAATATCCTATTTGATATTTATCAACCCCATAGGCGGGGACCACAGGTGCATATCTTTTCAAGTACCCGATTCTATTTGGATCCTTATGTATACAAACAAAAAATGATATATAATACAAACAGGGAAACAGAATTCAAAACATGATCGTATACATATTTTTTCTTTAACTGGCAGACTATACAATGTGATGCATGAGGAGAGAGTTTTGTGCATTAACAATTATAGAACTGGTTTCAAATTAGTGAGACCTGCCAAATATATATATATATATATATATATAAAAACCTTGTGAGTGAATTTGGTAGATGAAAACTGAAAGAAGCTTGTTGTGTACATATGTGTGTGTGTGTGTACCAGTGTTGGTATGTTTACATCCTCATAACTTAGCACTTCAGCAAGACTGATAGAGCAAGTACCAGGCTTAACAAAAAATAAGTACTGGGGAGCAATTCATTCGAGTAAAAATTCTTCAAGGTGATACCCCAGCATGGACACAGTCTAATGACTGAAAGAAGTAAAAGACAAAAAGATGAAAGATATATCTTACCTATATTTCTTGTTATCACTATTCTTAACAAGTGCAAACAAAGGGTTGACTGGGTGAAAAAGTTCCATCAAGTCATTCTGCAAAGTTCATACATTAATACACATGTAGCAATAGTTAAAAAATACACAATACTAAATGAGAGAGCATGTGGGCTTGATGATTAGTGGGTCATTTCAGCTTTGTATAATTAAGGTCACATGTTCTCTATTTAGTATTTATTATTTGGTAATGACATGTTCAACAATAAGCTTACAACAATAATTACATAATATCTGATACAGTAAATAAATTAATTTTCTACAAAAATATCTTTTGCTTGTTTCAGTAATTAGGCTATGGCCATGCTGGGGCACCACCTTGAAGAGATTTTAGTCAGATGAATTGACTGCAGTACTTTCTTTTTTTTAAGCCTGTTACTTATTCTATCAATCTCATGCCGAACTGGTAAGTTATGGAGACGCCAACTCACCAACACTGGTTGTCAAGAAGTGGTGGGAAACAAACACAAAGAGAAACACACACACACATATATATATACACACAACAGGCTTCTTTCAGTTTCCATCTATCAAATCCACTAAGCCATGCCTAGGTTTATGAATATATACGTAATTTTTAGATGAGAAAAATTGTTTATGATAGAAATATTAATATTTCTAAGTCTCTCTAAAGCAGTGGTACTGGATATTAATAGTTAGCGCCAAGCTAACATGGCAGTCCAGAAAAAATACCAGCAATCAGGACAGTTCTCCACTCTTGGGATTATTTTCTGTCTTTCTACCAGTCTCACAAGACCAGCCCACTAAAAAAAAAAAAGTGAACATGGGTGTAACACTGACCAATTTCCATTTTGTGCTTATTTTAATTTTAGATTAGGTGTAGCTGTGTGGTAAGATGTTTGCTTCCTAACCACATGGTTCTGGTATTCAATCCCACTACGTGGCACATTGGACAAGTGTCTTCTGCTATAGCCTTAGGCTGACCAAAGCCTTGTGAATGAATTTGGTAGACAGAAACTGAAAGAAGTCTGGTATATGTGTGTGTGTGTGTACCCAGCCACTGCTTGACAACCAATGTTGATTTGCTTACATCCTTGTAACTTAGAGGTTTGACATACGAGAGCAACAAAAGTACCAGGCTTAAACATAAGTACTAGGGTCAATTTACTTGACTAAAATCCTTCATGGTGGTACTCCAGCATGACCACAGTCCAATGACTGTAACAAATAAATGATAAATAAAAGATATATCAGTATGCAATCTGCATACTGATATACCAGGTAAGTTCCTGGTCAACTGAATGTGACAAAGGTTAGATTCTCAGTTGATCAAATTTATCCTCAACTAAGATATTAAAAAAATGCCCATCAGTGAAGAGATCTGGCTGTTTCATACTTCATGTAATATGCATTTTACAAGTAGAAATATTATTTTGCTTCTGTCTCCAGTAACACTATATGTGCAAGAAATGTTTACAGGTGAAGAAATCTGTATACATTAAAAATTGCTCACTTTCTTGCTTCTCTCAAGCTCATGATTTTGCTTGTAGAGGAAACATATCATCATTATCATCATTTAACAACTGTTTTTCATACTGGTATGGGTTGGACAGTTTGGTAGGATCTGGCAAGCCAGAGGACTGCACCAAGTCACAATGTCTGCTTTGGCAGACTGGATGCCATTCCTATCACCTTCCTATCTTTCAATATCCAATCTGTGATCAAGATAGGATATGGAAAAATAGGATAGTTTTTAAATGCTTGCATGTATTTTACTACTGTTCTCTAACATCTAACATAACTGGACATTTACAACTACAATGTAGAAAAAAAAACATATCAAATTAAGAGGGATGTTTAATTGGTCAAGGATTTAGCAGAAGAATATAAAGAGTAAAAAAAAAAAGAGAGAATAAACAGGAACACATATTTACTTTTACTCTAGAATAATTAACCAAGAGCCTTAAGTCCAGAATTATTTTGAGTGAGAATTTATATTTTCTTAATGCTAGCTGCAGTCATGGCTACATGGTTAAATAGTTCATGTCTCAACTACATGGTTTCAGGCTTAAGCCTCACTATGTAGCATCTTAGGCAAGTGTTTTCTACTCTAGCACTGGGCCAACTAATGCTTTGTGAATGAGAATAGTAGACTAAATTTTTTAGAGGCCTGGAGAGAGAGAGAGAGAGAGAGAGAGAGAGGGAGGAGAGAGAGAGAGAGAGAGAGAGAGAGAGAGAGAGAGAGAGAGAGATAGTGTGTGTGTGTAAAAACAAATGTTGGTGTAGTAACGCCTTGTCTCATGCGCAGTCATCAATATCCAAGTTTGGCGCCCTTATTCATTCTCTTTCTCGGCCGGCCGGCCATGAGCATGGTCGTGTCAAACTGTCTCTCCAGCATTCCAACTCTGGGGACAGCTCATTCCAACATCTCAGCAACCATGCCTATTTCCTCCATAAATAAATATTGTTGTGTTGATAGTTCAGAGTCAGCGTTTCGTTGTTTCTTCAGAATTTAATATAGGAAAGCAGGGTGTATAACCACTTTCCTATATTGGTATTCCATCTCTTCATTTGTCATTGCCTGAGTGAAATGGTAATGCTGTTGAAATTCCTTGTTGATATTATGACCTGTCACTCTGCACTTTTGAAAAAACCTTTGGAATAAAACAACCCTGACTTATAAAACAGTTAAGGGCATCTGGCAGTAAAATGCTAGCACATATAAGGCCCCTAGCCAGCCCAAGATGGTATAGGAAAATGGATGCTAAACAAATGAATGAATAAATATAAAATGTATTTCTTAATATTTTAGTAACCTAAAATAAAACTTTACCTCACTGGTACCATATGGAAAGTTCCCAACAAATAATCTAATTCCATTCTCGAAGGAGACAGTTTCATAATCATTCTTTAGAATTTTTCCAAGAGCAGAGGTATTCAATTCAGAATTATCTTCCTTTTCTTGCAGATTGAAACCAATATCTTCAAGTGGTGGCATGACTGCAGGTTTAGGTTCAAGTTGCTCAGAATTATGCATGTGAGATGTAGCTGATTTCTTTTTAGATTTCTTTGATTTAGTTTCCCGTGAAACCATTTGTGGAGCAGATTCTAGAAATAAAGTTCACAGTTAAGATTCAACAAACACATAATTCAAGAAAATATGCATTACCAATTCTAATTATACAAATATAGTTATACTTACTTATGGTTGGGATCCTGTATCTAAGAAAATAATGTGCTGTTTTTCATTCAATGCTCTGAATGTATGTATAATTAAAAATCCAGTGTGTTCATCATCATCAACATCATCATTTAACGTCTGCCTTCCATGCTAGCATGAGTTGGATGATTTGACTGAGGACTGGCGAACGAGATGGCTGCACCAGGCTCCAATGTGATCTGGTAAAGTTTCTACAGCTGGATGTCCTTCCTAACGCCAACCACTCCAAGAGTGTAGTGAGTGCTTTTACGTGCCACTGGCACGAGAGCCAGTCAGGCACGAGAGCCAGTCAGGCAGTACTGGCAACGGCCACGCTCAAAATGGCGTTTTTTACATGCCACCTGCACAGGAGCCAGTCAAGCAGCACTGACAATGACCTTGCTTGAATGTTTTTTCACGTGCCACCGGCACAATTGCCAGTAAGGCGATGCTCGTAACGATCACGTTCAAATGGTGCTTTTTACATGCCACCGGTACAGAAGCCAGACCGCTGCTCTGGCAGTGATCCCACTCGGATGGTGCTGTTAGTGCTCCACTGGCATGGGTGCCAGTCATCGAATTTGGTTCAACCACGATTTCGATTTCACCTGCCCCAACAGGTCTTCGCAAGCAGAGTTTAGTGTCCAATGAAGGAGAGGTTGGCATTAATAATCCTTTCTACTAAAGGCACAAGGCCTGAAATTTTTGGGGAGGGGCTAGTTGATTACATCAACTCCAGTGTTTCACTGGTACTTAATCTATCAACTGCAAAAAGACGAAAGGCAAAGGCGACCTTAGTGGAATTTGAACTTAGAACATAGCGGCAGATGAAATACTGTTAAGCATTTCGCCTGGCATGCTAATGATTCTGCCAGCTTGCTGCCTAAATAATGATGATGATAATAATAATAACAATAATTCTGGCATTGCTGCCACCACCACCACTTAACGCCTGTTTTCCATGCTGGCATGGGTAAGACAGTCTGACTGGATCTGATATACTGGAGAGCTGCACCAGACTCCAGTCTCTATTTTGGCTTGGCTTCCACAGGTTCCCTCCACAATTACAGGTCAGCAGGTGAGCATAATTTATGCTTGTTCATTCAACCAAATGTGCACCATGAGGTAGATAGAATTTACTGCTGCAAGGGGCAGGATTTTATTAGATTAAAGTGTTCAGATCAAGTCTTCCAATAAGTGGAAGCCACTTGAAAGTTCACATTTAGTGAAGAGTTTTCAACCTAAATCAGCAGTGGCATGGTTAGATCTGAAATGTTTTTGATACCTGGAGTGTAAAAGTTTATTCAAAGTTACTCATTACATATGAGCATCCTCTGTGACACTGATGCCTTAATTGATGGAGGATATCATATTGATAAAACTTAACTGTTTTACAAACATTGAGAAATAGTAAAAGAAATTGGAAATTTCTCAAAATATCATATGGTTCTGTACTTCAGAAAAAAAGACAGTATATGAAGGCTGAGTTGAAAATATATATATAATATATATTCAATACTTGAACTTAGAAGAAAGTTTTAATTGTAAGAATGGATGTATGAACAAAGCAAATATATAGAGATGTCAGAGAGTAATAATCAAGGTAATACCTGAAAAAGAATGTCAAAGAATAATAGTGACAGAATGGCGGCAAGAAAAATATGGATAAAGGTGATAGGATAATGGAGATTTTATTTGATCTAAGAATTGGCTAAAACTAGTAAAAGGCAAATAAAAAAAAAGAACTTAGAGAAATCCGTTAAAAAGATTGTAATTGATGATGAAAACAATGATGAGGAATGTTATTAAGGAAACAGAAGGTTTGGTAGTTAAATGGTTAAAAAAAATATAATTTTAGTTAATTTTACAATTTGAATATTAACAAAAAAAAAATATAAAGATTGGTGAATTTATAAAAAAAAAAAACCCTAGATATACAAGGCAGCATTTGGTCTCTTTCAACTCAATACTATAATTCTGAATATAAAAATAACTATTGCATTTGACCTTTCCTTTATATTTAACCCATTTCTCAATGTTTGTAAAACATTTAATTGATAGAAGAAACAAACAATTTCAGCGATGTGATCTGTTGTTTCTACACTAACATTATATCCTTCCTTAATAAAGAAGTCTTAGAGAGCTGGTTTGGTGACACTGACACTTTAGGACTTTAGAAACGACATCACTTCGTTCTCTGACAAAATTACAGATGATCAGGCCCTTCTGTCTAGAGCAGTGGTTCTCAACCATTTTGCACCTATGGACCTCTTTGATTCCTATTTTCCCTGGACCCTCCTAGTTATTTGATGTTAAAAAAAAGCATCCCATCATATTTTTATATTATTAGGAATTGTATAAAAATAATTATTAAAATATTTTGTGTATTGTAGAAGTATAACCAATTTATTTTCTAGACAAGATGAAATGTAATTTATTGAAACATGGAAATATATGTAAATATATGCAAGAATGTTAAATATTATACATTATACATAAATGTTAATTAAATGTTCGTGCTTAAACTCACATCATTTAAAATAGTTAATTCAGTGAAAAGGAATATATTTTACAAAAGAAAAACAAAAAAAAGAGAAAGAAAAGAAGCATCAATGTAGCACCAAGTGCCTCAATTGGTCATACCCCATAAGGTTCAATGGAACTTACTGAAGCTAACCAATTTATTACATATAAATTTTAACAACAATATCTTATATGAACCCTGGTTGAGAACCACTGGTCTAGAGTATAAAGTGAAAGCAATGAAACTGCTCTATATTTGAACAGAAAGGAGATGGATTACACAATCTGCAAAATAGCTATCAGCTACTCAAGTGAGTTTCCAACTTTGAGTATCTTGGATCATTCATAGAGAACTCAGAAAGGGACATCAAAATGTGAGCTGGCCTTGCCTGGAAAGTGATCAATGATATAATAAATGCCTGAACCTCAAATCTTTCCAGAAGTGAATCTTCAAAGCAACAAATGAGACACTCCTCCCTTATGGGTTTGAAACTTGGCCTTCATTATTAGCTAGATGTAGAAAGTGATTGATAAGCAAGTGTATGACAACCTATCCTAGTTGACCAACAAGATAATAAGATGCAAGAAGCTTGCTGAGCAATGTCAGCAACAACATGAGTTGTCTGGCCAACCAAGCTATAATCTGGAAACTGACCCGTGGGAGCATGAACCTTGGGTGTCCTTCCAAAACCACTGTCGAGACCTAGATGAGCTTAAGACACTCATGATGGAATGTGATATGTGATATGGAGTGAACATGTAATCATGCCTGTCTTACCAGCAAGTTGTAATAAATAAACAATGATGATGAGGAAGAGGACTGCTGTTAATAAATTCTCTCTTATTGTCCTCCTTATTTTAAGGAAAATTAGAAACAACTAAGAATACTATTATCAATTGTTATTTTACAATTATATTTGTGCATGTGTGCTATTTCCAAAAATGAAATAGATATATTCATAAGCAAGAATCTTGGTAGATAAAAATTAAACGTTCTCAAATTGTTTTTCCCCAAAATATGCAGCATAAATATTGAAAATTTAAGAAATATCTTTAAAAGTCTGGTTCTTGATACCTATATTTCAACCAAAACAATATGTTCCTGTGTTGGAAGACGAAGTAATTGACTTGCTAAATATACAGCTAAGCAATTCAAGCAGAAATCTTTTGTTACTCATTTATTCTGAGGTGAAGAGCCTTGTTCAAAACATTGGTCCTCACATCTCACAAGTAAACATTAACTGATTCGTTTATACCCACACCACATTTGATTGATGTTGGTGCAGAACATTACTATCTTAATGATTCTAGTGACTATTGTCATTCATAAATTGTCCACAGATAAAAACAGATTTGGTTGAAACAAAGCTATAGTGCATATTATTTTATGATCCTGGTTCAAGGGATGGCTTTAGCTCAGCAGTGCAATAATGGGATGATTTTGATCATACAGTGCTCTTGCTTCGTGCGATGGTAAACTGAACCTTTTACAGTATTAAATTACAGATAGACAAGCCAACAGTGGTATCACTTGATCTACTGAAATTAGCAACTAAATCTCTTTCAAATCACATATAATTATCTTATAAAGACAGACTGGTTATAGCTTGATAACCTATGAGCATAGGTCTGCTTAATTAAAAAAAAAATTGGGGCAAAGCAACAATTACAGATAAGAGGATGGGATTAAATGATAAGAATAAAAACATTGTGAACTGATGGAGAAAATGTATGCAATAGACAGACATCATCATTGTTTAATGTCCGTTTTCTATGCTGGCATGGGTTGGACAGTTTGACAGGAGTTGGCCAGCTGTTCAGAATACAGTTGTCTATTTTGGTAAGGTTTCTATGGCTAGATGCCCTTCTTAATGCTAACCACTTTACAGAGTGTGCTGGGTGTCTTTTACATGCAACTGGCATGAGTGTGTTTATGCAGCACCAGTACAAGTGCATTTTACATGGCGTGAGTGTATTTTACGTGGCACCGGTTTGAGTGCATTTTATGTGGCACCAGCACCTGCAAAGGACATGCCTGTATGTATGGATGACTATGAATTTACACTAATACTAAATACTAAAGTGATAGTGGAGAAGAATCATGACGAATATTTAGCAACAAAAATCTTGTAGAAGGGTGACTGAGTAGAATAACACCTGTTACAATAGAGAAAAAATATTAATAACTAGCAGAAACACCCGGCGTTGCCCGGGTTAAAGAGAATAATGAAATCTAAAAACGCCGTCTAGACTACGCAACCCTCAACTGTTAGTAGCTACGATACCATATTTCTACATTAATAACTCTCCAATCCATGCCAGCATGGAACATAGATATTAGGTGGAATGCTAGAAGAAAGTTTTCAACTCATATGTATATAAAGTAAATACACGTAATTCAGAAACACGTTTTTGTGTATCTTATTTCGTAACCAAACAAACAGGTACAGATTATAAATAATGAAAGGCCAATTTTGGTGATTCATTTGACAGAGGTAGTAGAGAGACAATGCAATGATAAATCTGAGGTTGAATCTTGAAAGTTTGGATGAATGCTGCCTCAGTTAAATCTCTTGTGGTTCCAAATGATGTCATCTGTAGTACAGCGTCGTATTGTCTAATTTTGTTTTGCAAATGTTAGGAATCTTGGTCAGTTGATGATAACAGTTTCTTCAAAAGCTCTGGAGGTTGGGGATTGTGGAATTGTTGGGAATGTTTTTAACTTTGGTGTTATATGTATTGCTTGAATTTCTTTGACATATGAAATATATGTATTTTCACTGGGTTTGTAAAAGAGAGTTGTGTAGCTCTCGAGTTTTAGGGATTCACACAGATACACAGACAGACACACATTCTCATCTTTATATATAGAGATAGATATATACACACACACACACGCACCCAAACACACATATATATATGTATATCAATATAAATATATGAAAGTCAATGAAGTTTCGTAAAAGGTGATCATGTACATATTTTCTTGCTGTTGTGATTATAACATCTCGTTGTAAACAATGTTCCTTGTTTTCCCTTGTGGAGCATATGCAAATAGGTTTTTTTTTGCTGCCCACCCTTGAGCAGCCAACATACAGTTGTCCATGTGAGAAGCGGGGCTCTTCCAAGAGAAGACTAGCTACAGACAGTGCTCATCTGTTATGTTCGGGTTAAAATTTCATCAACATCAAAAATATATGAATTTTCATGGGAGTTATGCAGACAAAATTTACAATCGATAAATGTCTTAGAATAACCAATCTCTCATCTGGGAAGGCCTTGAAATCAATGTTACCAACTGGGGACTATGTGTGTCGCAGTGATAATAAAAAGACTCAAAGGAGGTCTGCAACGAAATAATTTTACTCAATACTTTGCAAGTGAATCAGTGGAGGCAAAGATGCATCTCATTTACTTGACAATTTATGCACCACATTGCAGAAATCACAATGTAAGTATATCTGAAAGGGTAGTCTTACACTGTTGTACCGTTGAATTACAAATAATGCTCATCTGTTATGTTCGGGTTAAAATTTCATCAACATCAAAAATATATGAATTTTCATGGGAGTTATGGCCGTTATGCATAGAATGTAATTTCCAAATTTCAGAAAGATCCATTCAGTACTTTTGACGTAGTTTTAGATAAGAAAACAAATGACTAATGTGTGTGTTTGTGTCCATGTGTATGTGTGTGATGGGTGTATATATGTATAGATATCTGTATGTATGTATATGTATGTATATATGTGTACATATTACATGTACATCTATATATATATATACATCTACACATATGTATACATATACATGTATGCATATATATCTATACGTATACATACACATCTATATATATATACATCTCTCTCTCTCTCTTTCTCTCTCTCTGAAAGTATCTGTCATTACAGTATCGAAATGTGATTGTTTCAGTTAGTGGAATAGTTTCATTTTTAAAGTGAAAGTATTTGACATGAGTGTTTTTGTTTCACTTTTGACACGTAATACTTAAATAGTGGAGGAGATATTATGTTGCCGTGGGCTCGAACTCTGCAAGAAGTTAAAAAATTTTTTTGACTAAAACACAACTGGAACCCTAAGTAAGGCACGTGTAAAATTTGAATGAAATTGGTTGTGTAGTTCTCGAGTTTTAGGGATACACACACACACACACACAGACAGACAGACAGACAGACACACATTCTCATTTTTATATATATAGATTAGTTTAAAAAAAGAATATTTACCATCCATTATAGAACCATTACTTTGCTGTTTGTATGACTTAATGATCAGTTTTCTTGACTTGAACAGCTTACCACATGACATAAATATTTTGTCAATATCACTCTTGCTTCCAACTTTAACAAAAGCAAAACTGAAAGTATGAAACAAAGAACATTATGAACATCGTCAATAATAAAGAGTAGAAAATTTTTTTTATCTCAATAAATAGAACTGGCCATTTGATAAACAAGATTATAAAAACACATGCACTCCATCTCTCAAGCACTAGACCTTCTGAGTGTCTTATGTTACTGCAGCAACCTTTGTACTTCCAAATGTGCTAATTACACTGTGTAACACAATTTTTGTCCTTTGAGTAGCAACTGTCATTTCCTATTTGCTTACCTCTAGAAAGAATGAAAAATGGCTAATATTATCTTCAAATTTTGCTTTTCTTACATTTATTCAAATTCCAAAGAATCCCTCTCAACACATGGTTATGATGCTCCCCTACTATTCCTGCTCATGATCAGAGATGCGCATATTGTCAGCCACTAAGGGACATGCTCAAGTGATTAAGGTCAACCAACTAACAAGCAAATCTGTGGTATTGAGCAGAATATTTGCTATAATGATATTTCTGCTTCAGCAATTCTGTGCTGTATCTATCAGAAGTGTAATGGAAAATAGGTCAGTTTCAAAATATTGATATCCAGGTCACAAAATCAAATTAAAGGGAATAGTAGTCATTTCCTTTGATTTCTAGATAGGAAATAACACTCACTGACCAAAGACAAAAAAAAAAAAAAAAAAAAAAAAAAAAAAATTAAAATTTTGTTACAGTGTTATGCCACTCCTATTGAAATTTACTTCTCTTTATATACTCCATTTATTCACTATTATACTGCCTTGGAACACACTTGCAAGCAATGGGTTGCTCTTATTTCTTAATCTGTTAACAGAGGAGATGCAGATGTCATAAACTTCTGAGTAAACAGATCACCCAAGGGAGTAGTAACTGTTAATAAAAACTGATAGTGGATTGAGGAAGACTCTTTAGACATGCTCTACTGCCAGTAACACAATAAAATGCATAGAAAAAAACAAAAATCAGTAGCTTCATCTACAGCCATGTGCATTGAAGAATGACAAGTGGTGTGATGCTTTTGTTCAACTCATAGCAACATGGCGGGAAAAATGGATGCAAGATGAAAATGATATTAATTACACTGACCCTCTCAGTAATTTCTCCAGTTTTGCAAATGTTTCTTTCCCAGTCAAACTGATTGAAAAAAAAAAAAAAAAACCGACACTAAATCGAACCTTCAACTTTTAATTTTATTACTGAAGAATAATGATATTTATTTGTAATTTTTTACATTCTAAGTTCAAATCCTGTTGTGCTTGGCTTTGCTTTCATTTTTCTTGGCTTGATAAAATAAGTACCAGTGAGGTGGGGGAGGGATAGTAGAGGAAAGTCAATCATATTGACTTCCCTCTTGAAAAATGTATGACGTTATGCTTACATCAAAGACCATTATTAGTAAAGAATAAACAAAGTCATTTACCATTTATAGCATTTTTTAAAAATGGTTAAGTTCAAAATATTTATTCCTATGAAAAATTTCTTTAATTCTTCCTAAAAAAAGAAAAGAAAAAAAGAAAAAGAAAAGACATGTAATGCAATGAATAGAAAAGAGCTGAGATATGAAACAAATGAATGGATAGGTTACTGTACACTAGCAACTCATAGATGTGTGAGGATCAAATCTACTGTAGGTATTTTATTCTTTTACATGATTAGGTGCCATGTATTTTAGGTATAGAGTGAAGGCGCATGGCTCAGTAGTTAGAGCATTGGGATTACAATTGTGAGGTTGTGAGTTTCATTCTTGTAGCAGGCTTTGTGTTGTGTTCTTGAGCAAGACACTTTATTTCATACTGCTCCAGTTCACTCAGCTGCACAAATAAGTTATGATGTCACTGGTACCAAGCTGTACTGGCTTTTGCCTTGGACAACGTCAGTGGTGTGGAGAGGGGAGGCAGATATGCATGTCACCCAAACTTGTGCCTCAGGTGGGGGTGACTTTCTAGGTGCAATCCCATGGTCATTTGTGACTGAAAGAGGTCTCTCTCTCCTATTTTAGGTACAAAAGAACTGATCGCTCATTGATAACATAGAAATGTTCATTCATATTTATTCATTATTACACAAATGGCTGGTATAAATAAATCTTTTTTATAGAGTTGTATATTGAATGGAGAAAAAAAATCATCTCAAATCAAAAACCCACAATACTTAATTTAATTAAGGTTTTATTTCAGAAACTTGAAAATAAGCTATCTATGTATCATATTTAATGTAAACCCACTATCAATAAAGAGGAAAGTTATTGCAATATTTGTTCTGGGATAACATCTCTTATGGGCTTGCTGTGTTAAAACCACAATAAATATCTGAGAGAAAATTTGTCCTATCAGTGTCCAGTCAGCTACATACCCAGATGAGAATTCATCTCTGATACTGGAAAAGATGAATAAACATTCACTAAAGAGGCCAAAATGCATCTTGCTCTATTACTGGCTGCTGCTAGGATGAATTTTCACTAATATTTATTGTTTTGAACCCAAAAAAGTCTATAAGGGATGTTATCTCAGGACAAATACTGTAGTAACTGGCCTACCAATAGTGTGTATATAAAAGCATTTTAATTAAATAAATAAAGATAAATTATATTGCATCTGCAAGTAAATTTTCTGTAATTTGTACCCAGGCATGGCTGTGTGGTTCAAAAATCCACTATGCAACCATGTGATCTTGAGTTCAGTACAACTGCGTGGAATTGTGAGCAAGTATTTTCTACTATAGCTCTGAGCTGACCAATGCCTTGTGAGTGAATTTGTTAGACAGAAACTGTGTGGAAGTCTGTTATGTGTGTGTGTGTGTGTGTGTGTGTGTGTGTGTGTGTTTATATATATATATAAACATAATTAAAATTTAGGGTTCAGCAGGCATTGCTTCACCATACACTGAAAATTAGAAATAGCAGCCAAAACTACTATTTCTCTACCATATATATATATATATATATATATATATATATATATGAGGCTTGGGTAAAAACCTTGTAGAATGTTATGCAAAGTTTGTCCATAGTTATTGGCTACCTGATTCCATCGTACAGTGGAAATGCTCTTGCTACTAGATATTTATCAGGAATTCCATAGTATCCATAAAGTTTATAGAAATAGATAAATGATAGAAATGGAATGAACAACATTCTTTATTTAAAATCTCTACAATTGTTTTGACACATTTTTACACCTGCAGTACATTAGTGAAATGTTGTGTAATCATCATCATCCACCCATAGTGTAAAATGTGTCTCCTCAGGTAATTGTTTCAATAAGTTCTTCATTAGATCCTCTCGTCATTTCACTCAGTGTGAAAATGCATATCCAAAGTGATGGGTCATTTTCAGCAGTTTACAGACAAAACTAAACTCATGGATATAGTGACAGACAAAAATACAATTATAATCAAAATACAAAATACAGAAATAGACATAAAAAAAGGGTGGATTGACTATAAATGTTTGGTACATATATGAACATAAAATTTTGAGTGAAGATTTAAAAAAAAATCTTAGATCACATTTTAACAGAAAGTTTGTCTTGAACCTGGGATAGTCTTAGGCAAGTTGATATCAGGAGTTAAAAAGGTTCATAATGTTGGAATACTATTTCCTTTCAAGCGTATAGATGTTGAAACACTGCTGCATGCATTAGATGAAGTAGCTTCTGGGATTGGTCTTTATGTGAATGCTGAGAAGACTGAATACACATTTTAACCAGAACAGGCAATTGAACCCATTGGGTGGTACACCCCTGAAGAAAGTTGAATGTTTCAATGATCTTGGAAGTGACATCTAATTGACTGAAAAAGATGTATCAGTCCTCATAGCAAAAGAATGGAATGCACTGGACAAATTAAGTCTACAGGGTGTCCACAAAGTCTGGGTATATGGGGATTAACACATGCTTTAAGAAATTATTATTTCTTATATTTAATTGTTTATGTTATGATTTTATTTACTCCATGTACTCAGACTTTGTGGACACCCTGTACATTGCTTGACAGGATGAAAAGGGAACTCTTCAGAGTCATAGTAGAATGAGTTTTTTATGATTCATCCATGTGAACTCTGACAAAAAACATAGGAAGTAAGCTAGATAGGACCTACACATGTAGGTTGCATGCTGTTCACAACAGATCATGGAAACATCCGATAAAAGAAAAGCTTTATAGAAATATCCCCAACACATAAATCATTTGAAAGCAGAGGACAAGATATGCAGATTACTACTTTTGAAGCAAAGTTGAATAAGTGAATGAGCTCTTTCTGTGGATAATTAGCAATGAGAATTCTCACGTTTGATGAGCCAGAATAATATACATTGACCAATCCTCTTGTGATGTCGACTAACAAATAGAAGACCTCAAGAATGTCCTGGAAGATAGGAATGTTTGGAGAGAAAGAGTGGTTTTGGTTCAAACAATCTGCCCGAAACAACAGATTATTTTCTACTGAAAAAGACATTTTTATTTTCAAATCAAAACAAATAAATACACAAATATTTACCTCTGTTGAGCTGGTGTCAATGTTTCCAATGTATACGCTATTTTCTGAAAGATGAATAGAAGGGGTAAAGTAAAGAATTTTAATATAAAAGAGAAAGCATCTTTAAATTCAATTTAATATCAAAGTATGTTCTTAGCATATTCAACATTAGTTTCAAATTTTGACACGATGCCAGCAATTTTGGGGAGGGGGTTAAGTTGATTAGATTGACTCATGTTCAACTGGTACTTATTTTATCAATACTGAAGGAATGAAAGGTGTATTGACCGTGCGACCAGGAGATGGTGACGAGGAATGGCTCCTTTAGCGCATCGCACGGTCAACACAAATAAGAAGTTAAACGTGTATAAGTGCTAAAAGGAAAAGAGAGAGACACAACCAGTAAAAGTTTTAAGAGAAAGGTTTTATTGATATGTCAACTTGTATGTCTTTGTGTGTGAGTGTGACATAATAAACACAATAATAGACAGGCCGTCATATAAACAAAATGTATGTGTATACAAAACGTGTATGTGTGTGCGAGAAATATATTGTTGTTGGCACTCCGTCGCTTACGACGTCGAGGGTTCCAGTTGATCCGATCAACGAAACAGCCTGCTTGGTGAAATTAACGTGCAAGTGGATGAGCACTCCACAGACACGTGTACCCTTAAACTAGCTTTCGGGGATATTCAGTGTGACACAGTGTGACAAGGCTGAGCCTTTGAATTACAGGCACAACAGAAACAAGAAAAAAGAGTGAGAGAAAGTTGTGGTGAAAGAGTACAGCAGGGTTCGCCACCATCCCCTGCCTGAGCCTCGTGGAACTTTAGGTGTTTTCGCTCAATAAACACTCACAACGCCTGGTCTGGGAATCGAAACCGTGATTCTATGACTGCGAGTCTGCTGCCCTAACCACTGGGCCATTGCACCTCCGTGCGAAAAGTACAGAGCATAGAAAAGGATGTTATAAGAAAGCCCAGGCACAAGGATGGGAAATATACCAGTTCGTATCAAAGGTAAAAAGTAGTTGAAGTGCTGTATCAAGAAGTTGTGGTGGCAAGGTAGAGCCGAAGACACACATGTCGTGAGTAGTTGAGGCTTCAATGCTGCGGCCGGTTACTTGGAACAGGAGTTCTTGCAGGCTGTATTTGCTGTTAACCATGGTGAAGCATTTCACAAACAGTGTGGAGAAAAGCTGTGCGAGCATTGCTGGTTGGTGTGTACGTAGAGAAGCTGGCGTAGATGCTGGCGGTGGCGATGAAGGAGTTTGCAGTAAGCTATTGAATGTAGTGTTGGATCTCCATGAAGCTGTGTCGTGCGCCATCGCTGGAACTGGTTGTGTGCTCTGTGGTCAGCGGCTAGACCTCAGAAGGTCTGGAGCCGGACTGAGAAACAGGATGATGGAAAGCTAGATTTTATACTATACTATTGGCTCAAACAGGGGTTCAGAAAGACTGTCCCACATGACCTTATCTGAAGGCTGCGACTGGTTGGGTTGCACCCTGGCGCGAAATAGAACAAGAGACAAAAACACGCCAATATCAACCAATCAGAGTGGTGGACACAACAGGGTTCAAAAGTGCGGCCGAAGGCTAGCTGTTAACCACTACGTCCGCACTCATGTATATATAACAGAGAGAGAGAGAGAAGTACGCTACAAAGGCAAAATCGACCATGGCAGAATTTGAACTCAGAATGTAAAGACAGACAAAATGCCGCTAAGAATTTTGCCCAGAATGCTAAAAATTCTATCAGCTCACTACCTTAAGCATATCTAGCACTTTAAATACACTAGGTCATATGAAATTATAAAATTAAGATGACTAACATACAGCTTGTGAAGGTACATGGTCTAGTAGGTCACAGTCTCAATTCCTAGACTGGCTGGTATGTTGTGTTCTTGAATTAAATTCTTTTCCTATAGCTCCAGTTCACTTAACCAAAAAGGAGTACTGGCAACAGCTGAGGTTAAGCATGTGACAAACTGAGTACTGTACTCTTAATTATTTGTAAGGCATGGAAAACAAGATAAGCTTGGGCCTAAAGATCATGTCTGTCACAAGGTCCAGTCCTTGTTGCAATGTGGTGGCTTGTGTGCCTCAATGGCCCTGAGAACTAGGTCAACAGAGTACAAGCTTCTGTTAGGACGTCCTATGCTGGTCAAGTCAAAGGAGAGAGGTCAGACTAATATAGAGGTAAAAATGGGTTTGTATAGGACCAACAACCCTACTTAGAAAAATGTAAAGTTACAGAAGTATCAATGATAATTCAAAACCAGCAAAACTTGAGAGAGGAAAGCCTTCCTTCAGGGATGCCACCAGCCCCATATTGAGGGAGTGGCTCTGGTAGCATAGAATTGAGAATAGTGGAGAAAAGTTTTGATGGCTATGCTCCATAAGGAATGAAAGGCTTAAGTAATGAGCACACAAGCTTATGACAGACAATGCACAATACCAAAGAATAAAAATATCACTGTAGAATTTTTTCAAAACAGTTCTCATAGAATATATAAAGTTATGTATATGGTGAGTTGGTTGACATGTTAAACACTTTAGACCAAATTGTGCAACAAAGTAAATTCTGGAATGCACAGAAATTGGTGATAGTCTGAGTTAGAAACAACTCCATAGAAGAGTTCAAAGAATTTAAGTGTCACGATGAGTGAAGAACCTCATGTATTGCATCCTTGCCATTTATCTGAGAGTGAGTAGTGTCATATAGTCAAACAAAACTACCACATTATCATTCTTTTTTCTTATTCTCAGATGAAGAGCAAGGAGGCAAAATATTAAATTCTTCACTTGTCATGATAATTTAACTTGTTAAATTCTTCTAGAAATCACCTATAAAAACATAGTATATCTTCTTGTGTAACCCTAGTTAGCCTAGTTCAAATAAATAGATTACGTGTATGTAGTGGGTTGAATGGCTGGAAGTAACCCACAGATGCAGAACTTCTGATATATCATGATCCCTTTATAAAAAGGGTTAACTGGATTGCAGAGAAAACAACATGCTCATACTGCCTCAATGTTCATTATACAATAAATTATTGCAGTGATCCATTGCTCACATCGCGCTGTGGAACTCTGAGCATGTGTTTACTTTGCTGTTCAGTCAGCAATTTTACAACTGGAGATTTTAGCAGTGATTACAGCAGAGACACAAAATGAAGGTAACACAGAGAGATGTGAGAAGGAAAGTTAGAAATATGGAAAGAAGAGAAAGATAGATATTTGTTTAATATAACTTGACAGAAATGTGCATTAGATTTTTCATTATTTACATCAATCTAACTCACCAGAGTTGTTTAGAAGATCAGATTCTGGAATGATTTGATCAGCTATCTGGATTTCAGACATGTTGTCCATGGTCACTTTGATCTCAATATCACTGAGTTTTTTTGTGAATTGAATTTTGTGGGTGCTGAAAAAACAAAAAGGATAGTACAACTACACATAAACATTCTAATAATGTGTATGTAACTATTGCAGCACTATTAGTGTCTTCTACCATAACCTCACCCCATACTGATGCTGTCAGTGTAAAAGCTAAGTCTTCTGCAATCCTTAATTCACTTCAATTTTTCTTACCCTCTACATCATCATTTAACATCCATTTTCCATGCTGGCATGGGTTGGACAGTTTGACAGGTGCTGACCAGCTGAAGGGCTGTTCAGGCTCCCTGTCTGTTTTGGGCATGGTTTCTGTGGCTGGATGCCCTTCCTAACGTCAACCACTTTATAAAATGTACTGGGTGCTTGTAAACAGCACTGGTATGGATGCTTTTTATGTGGCACCAACACCTATGAGCTTGTGAGATTAGGGATGCTCAGCTGGAGAGGGTTGCAGGGGACGAGCCTATATGCAAAGGCTACCATGCTTTTACTTAGCTTGACATGTCTTTACAAGCGCAGCAAACCACCAGGAGTCTTGGTCCCTTGTCATCCCCTCTGTGAGTCCCAACATATATAGATCCTTTCTCACCACTTTGTCCCATGTCTTCCCCTTCCACATGTTCCCGCTACAATTAAAGATTGGCACCTCTTGATGTAGCCAACAACCCTTGATCTTTTACTCATCTCTAAACCTAATCTACACCAGATTATAAACATTTCCACACTCACTGTGTTACCTGACTACTACCTTATTGCAAATACCCATCACAACACCACATTCTGCACACAGCTAAAACCTAACGTCCCAATTTCCCAGTTATGCTGAAGTTGTTCAGGCAAAAAAGCAAGACCTATAATATCTGATGAAACACACATGCATGCCAAAACTGGGTGACATTTACCCAGCAATACAACAACTATAAGGCTATTATCTGAATTTGAATTCTTGCCAAAAAGATTTCCACCAACTTTGCAGAATCTCTGCTTCATAAAAATAATGGTGCTGTGAACAATACCTCTAAGGAAAAAACTTCTGCCTTCATGGCCCACTTATGCAGTCAAGTCCACATCATACACATTTGGTATCTTTCAAATTCTATCTCTTCCCTGCCCTTCAGATCCACTACCTTGCATACACATCAAATGCAGAAATATTCCTGATAGTGTTCTTTCCATTGTCTTCAAACATCACACTCCAGAGTAGATGTTATTACTAAGCAAACACATAAGACATCCTTTGCTAGGATCTATAGGATGACCCCAAAAAAACAGAACCCACAAATCTTTGAATAAAAACTGTTAATTTTAATTTTTCTTCTTTTCTTTTTCAGGGTATACAAGTTGACTTTGTGCATGAAAGATTGGAACAATAGCGTACCCTAACATGTCTTAGTCAACAAAAGAAAAGACATTTTGCCTGGAGGTCTATTTCGCCTACAAATCACACACTGCAATGCAAACAAATTTTCAGAGACAGTTTTGGTGCCATCATGCTCCACCAAAAAAGTAGAATTTTTGACTGGCTTCAGAAATTCAGAGAGTATGGGACTGTGCAAAATCTTATTTCTAAAGGCCTGAGAGATACTTATTCTGTCGGAGGGTGAGTGCTAGAACAGAAAGAAACATTGATGCTGTACGAGACTTGGTGGGGTAGAGCCCAAAGAAATCACTTCGATGATGCTGGGAATCTCTCAAGAGTCTTTGAGGCATGTTCTTAAATCAGATCTTTATTTGCATCCTTATCAGGTCCAAATAAAGCAAAAACTTACAAAGGCAGACATAGAAAAACAACCATGTGTGGATGGTTTTGTGAGACAATTGAAGACAATCCAAACTTCATGGATTGTGTTTGGTTCTCTGACGAAGCACACTTTTTGCTGTCAGGACATGTAAACAGCAAAAATAATGTTTATTGGGGTAAATCAACACTGGAGGAAGTGTTTCAGAGGTTGTTACACTCAACAAAGTGCACAGCATGAGTAGCAATCTCTAAACATGGCATCATCAGCCCATATTAGTTCAAAGACGAAAATGAGAACTCAAACGGTGAATACAGAGCACTATGTAGCAGCGCTGAGGAAGTTTTGGGTATCCCTGGGATAACACAGAAGGATAGATAGAGATGAACAGTGGTTCCAGCAAGAAGGTACCACCCCCACGCATCAAACGGCTCCCTAGCCTGCATTCACTGGAATTGAAACCCCCCCCCCCCCCCAGTATTTTATCTGTGGGGGTATCTCAAGGATAATGTTTACCAGAACAACCCTCAAATGATTGGTGAACTGAAGGCAGCAATGAAAGCAGAAATCAGGGAAATTCCTAAAGAGAAATGTGTTTGAGTAATTGACAATTTTGCATGACGTACGTATCTCCAACGTTGCAGAGGCCATTTGGAGCATATTTTGAAAAGAACATGACTTTTATGTAAAGGAAATGATTGTACACAGACTGAAGTTTAAGTCCAGCAAATGTCAAGAAATTTGCTGGACCTCTGTAGGATTTGATAAAATTTTTATGGGTTGTTTTTTTTGGGGTCACCCTGTACCTTGATACTTGGAAACATGCTACAGTATGTTTCATTCCTACGAAAGATAACCTCTGTGACCCTATTGCACTCACTTCTAATGTTTCTAAGGTGAAGAAGACAATCATTAGTGATATTCTCCATCATTTTGAACCTCTCTTTCCTTAATGTTTAGCCCAACTTCCATAAAGCCAAATCCTGTGGCCATCTACTCTTTTCTTTGATACATCAGTGAGTTCTTGCTTTGGAGAAATTTGGTGAAAACAATGTTATTTCCCTCAATATCAGCAGATCTTTAAACTGTATTTGGTATGCAAATATCCTATTGAAACTTTCTGCCTATATGTTCTACCTATCTCTTATTTCTAGGATTGGTAGCTTTCTATTGTCAGATTTAACTATCACTGTGCTGATGGAACTCGTTCTGCGTCTCCTGTTCTCTTCTTATTACACATCAATGACTTACTTACCACCACATGTACCAATGCCCAACCATTTGCAGATGACACTACCCTTCATTCCTCCAACCATATATATCCACCTGCACCTGACACTCATGCTACACACACACACACACATTGACTACATGAGCAGAAACCTTCTCCAATGGAGATATGCCAATCTTGCCTCTTTCTACAGCAACACAAATACTACTCATCATAACACACTCCACTTAATCCTGAGCAGCATTAAGTTAGAATCATTAAAAATCACCCTATCACATTTGTAACATAACTAGGACCATATCCCAATGATTGGTCTTGCTCTTTAGGCCCAGAAGATATTTCAGCCCCCACCAATAATTATTTATTCTCTATAATGCTCAGGTGATAGCCACAGTAGAGTATTGCTCTCATATATGGGGTGGCGCTACAACTGCAGACACAGATGCCCTGGACTACATTTGGAAAAAGGACACTCGACTGATTAGCATAAAGTCACTTGTAGATATTCTCCAGTCTCTGGTCTTTTCTACTGCAACATATAATGGATTGTGCTCCTTGGAGCGGGCAGGGTTCATGTCACCTCCACTCTAGCATTTTTGTCTCTCCTCCTCTCATTAACCTTGTGGTTCTTAACTACCTCCAGGCACCCACACTAGTCACTATGCTTTCTTCTTTCTTACCAGAATACCAGACCTCTGGAATTCACTTCCTGCAAGCAGAAGACTAATGGCATCAATCTCACTGGTCTAGGAAGATTGCCTCTTCCTCCAGACCCAGCAAGTTAATGTAAAAAGAAAAAGAAAAAAAAAGACATCATTAATAACTAGGTATTTGAATTGTGACACTCTTCTAGTCATGACAGGATATTTCTGTACAGAGTATAAAAAAAAAATACTTTAAGCTCAAATGTCAGCTAAAACTTGCATGAAGAGATGAGTTTAAAAAAGCATGAAATGTAAACATTTATTCATAACAGAATAGTTCAATAAAAAACTTTGCTTATGATATACATATTCCTCCCCAACTACTTCAAAATGTCTGAATTCTTTATTACAATTGTGTGTAGAATAGGACATTGTTTGGCAAAACTACGGGCTAAATACTTACTTCACAAGACCTAGTTCACTGTTGAATTTAAGATTGCTTATTTGATTGCAGAACTAAACCAATCCCAAGAACTGGGAGAATGCAGCAGTAGCCATACAAATGAAACCTCCCTGGATTCACTGCAAAAAGTCCTTTATGGTGCTCCAAGTGGTTTGGAGGGGACATCAGTTTTTTTTTTATTCATAATAAAGGTTTATCTTAGTTCTATTAGCCATCCATATTTTCCTTTTATAACCTTTTAATATCAACTGTACTATTTTATTTCTAGAGGATCCTTAAAACGTGATCAAAAGATTTGTTTGTTGGTTTTATTATTTATTGCTTGCTGTGACTGCTGAGGACATGCGTAAGCTTGCAAGGAATGAAGCCAATATGCTCTGCTGGATGTGTAATGTCAGTGTGCATACACTACAGAGTGTAAGTGCCCTGAGAGAAAAGTTGGACATAAGAAGCATCAGATGTGGTGTGCAAGAGAGACAACTGCGCTGGTATGGTCATGTGTTGCGAAAGGATGAGGACAGCAGTGTGAAAAAGTGTCACACCCTAGCAGTCGAGGGAACCTGTGGAAGAGGTAGACCCAGCAAGATCCTGGGACGAGGTGGTGAAGCATGACCTTTGAACATTGAGACTGTCCAAGGCAATGACAAGCGACTGAGACCTTTGGAGATATGCTGTGCTTGAGAAGACCCAGCAAGCCAAATGAGACCATAACTTGTGGCCTATGCCAGTGCTGCATAACCAGTCCATTTAAGAGTACTCTTCAAACATTGGGCATAATCTGTTTGCGAAGACCTGTTAAATCAAGTGAAATCGTTGTCATGGTCGATGACAGTACCGCCTGACTGGCACCCGTGCCAGTGGAACGTTAAAAGCACCATTCGAGCATGATCGTTGCCAGTGCCGCCTGACTGGCTCCTGTGCTGTTGGCACGTAAAAAGCACCATTCGAGCATGGTCATTGCCAGCATTGCTTGACTGGCTCCTGTGCCAGTGACACATAGAAAGCACCATTGGAGCATGGACGATGCCAATACCACCCGACTGGCTCTCGTGCCAGTGGCATGTTAAAGCACCCACTACACTCACGGAGTGGTTGGCGTTGGAAAAGGCATCCGCTGTAGAAACTTTGCCAGATTAGATTGGAGCCTGGTGCAGCCTTCAAACTGTCCAATCCAGGCCAGCATGGAAAGTGGACGTTAAATGATGATGATGATGATAATAATGATGAAAAGAAGGAAGCACTCGTGTAGGATCTCTATGATTGGGGAGAAGAAGTTCTTAACTACAAACCTAACTTCAATGCTTACAACGGAGCTGGTTGAAACTACTAAAGTCATTCAAGGGCCAGGTAGTGGTGCTAACCTTTTAACATCTAGATTACACTGTTAAATGTGAATGCTTATTTATTCACATTGTTTTGAATTAATCATGCATTATCTTGTAACTTAGAGATTTCAGTGAAGTGATTGTTTATTTTTACAATGACATTGTAGTCAAAGTGTGAGAGACCAGATCTGGTTGGCTTTAACATAAAACAGGTCGGATATTTGTTCGAGCTGGATATGGCAGGTTTAAATGCTAAAGGGTTACACAAGGTAACTGATGGGTTTCCATGCAGTTGTGTGAGTTAATTCAAAGTGCAGTAATGTGGACTGAGACTCAGAATGATATAATTGTGATGCAAGCTTCTTAATCACAAAGCCATGTCTGTACCCACATCAATGTTTTTTTTTGTCAAGAGAAGTAAATATTCTCTTTCATTATGAACACTGTTGTGTGACCAAAGGATAGATCTTTGGATTTACTTGGGTTACATTTTTGGCATCATTATTGTTTGATATCCGATACTTCCATGGGATGGATAAGCCTTCTCCAGCACAGCTTCATGGGGTTCAATATCCTTAGATCAGCCCTTACCATTTCTTCCTTCTCAGCAGATTCATTTCATCTGATACTGCTTTACCCACTTGTCCCTTTCCAGTGACATCACATCTATACCAGTACCCTCTCTTCTTTTGCATTGCAGCTAATTCCTCTTTTACGGAATTTCTTATTCATTTGCACTAACCATGCACTGTCTAACCTTCTGTACGACTTACCTCCCTGTAACTTAGTGCACATCCCATCACATCTTCACTACTCTCCCTCTTTTTCTAACTGGGATAGCATTTCCTCTATTGTAAGACACCTATTTCTGTCCCTCAAATCATACTCTAACTTCTCATCACCTGGCACAAAGTCACTTCCCTCAATATTATTCCTCACACAGTTCAGGGCTTTTGTGTTGCAAGTTACTTAGTGACTTTACACCCAATACCCTCTGTAAAGCAGTTGGCATTAGGAAGGGTATCCAGCCATAGAAACCATACCAAAGTCTATCAAACTGTCCAACCCATACCAGCATGGAAGGTGGACATTAAATGATGATGAAAACTAACATTACACAGTTAGTGGAGCATGCATATTTTTCAAATGTCTGATCCTACCATCAAGCCTTCAGAACAACAGCCACCATTAAAATTATTATTTTTCTTTTATCACATTCTGAAACATATTTGCATTAAAAAAAAAAAAAAGTTCTTATACCCCACTCACTTCACTGACCCTATCACAATTAAAGGTGGCTGGCTGTTCTGAAGGCATGATGGGGTGGGGCAAGACATTTGAAAAACGGATTTAAAAAGATTTTTTTTTTAACGGCCTCCTCCGATTGCTTTGAAATGTGGGATACTAAAAGTAATCTGGAACTCTCCACCAAAAAAAAATATCCCAGAAATTTCTACTAATGTGGAACAGCTATTCTGTTCCAAAATTATAAATCCCAAGTTTCAAATATCCACACCTGCCCAACTTCATTCAACCTTCAGGAAGCTTTTAAACTCATCTGCATTTCATTTTGACCTGTTCAAGAAATCCCATAATCTTTCAACAATTCAACAAGAGATTTTATAAACTCAGAAAACTGAATTAAAAATGTTAGAAAAAACAAAAACAAAAAAAAAAAAGTAACAATTGAAACAAGTTTTTATTCCAAGTAAATTTGTTTATTTAACAAAATAAGTTAGTGTGTTAGTACTTTCACTGGTTTCAGTTGCTGGACTGTGGCCATATTGGGGCTTCAAGAAGTTTTAGTTGAAATGTTCTAAAAATTCAACTGATATCTAGGATATTCTACAAACTCTAATATGTAACAGGTAAGAGTTCTGGAAAGTCTATCTTACAGGAAATGGAGGGGGTGGGTTTTGGTCTTTTATTTTTTCAATACACTTGTATTTCAAAAAAACGGAAATTACGATACTCAAAAAATTTCAAGTTTTTACATTATTGCTCCCCCACTTGCATACTCTGTTCTTTTTCATGAGATATAGGACTTCAAGAGACAGGGATTTTAAAACTCTACCCTGTCTTCCAGATTTTAGGAATATTCTTTTATTAATACAAAACAATTCCACTGACTTTTTTTCTTTTACTTTTTTCAGTCATTAGACTGTGGCCATGGTGAAACACTGCCTTGAAGAGTTTTTAGTCGAATGAATACTTATTCTATTGGTCTCTTTTGGTGAATTGCTAAGTTGTGTGGACATCAACAAACCAACACTGGTTGTGGCAGACAAACAGACACAAAGATACACACACAAAAAACTTCTTTCAGTTACCATCTACCAAATCTACTCACAAGGCTTTAGTAAGCCTGAGGCTGTAGTAGAAGACACTTGCCCAACGTTCCATGCAGTGGGATTGAATCCAGGACCATGTGGTTGGGTAGCAAACTTCTTACCACACAGCCATGACGATGATGTCATATAGACCTTAGTACACGAGTGGTACTTTGTCTTAATCCCAGAAGGATCAAAGGAAAAGTTGATTTTGGCAGACTGTAAAGGGTCAAAGCAAACACAGTAGGAATTTTGTTCAACAATTGTTGGATTTTAGTTGGTCCGCCATCATTTGAATCAAACTAACCTCACTTATTCTGGTACCCTTTTTATCCATTGCAGTTTATTGCTGGCTAAGTTCATCTTATTTATGCTCCTTTTACGGAAACAAATGCAAGGCTCTCATGCTAATAATACATAAATGTATCTAAACATGTTGGGTTTTCCTGGTTTCCGTCTACCATATTCCATTAATGAACACTGAGGTTTTGGTAGAAAGCAGTTGTCCAAAGTGCTGCACAGCAGAACCTAGAATCACACTGTGGAGTACAGTTCACTATAGATTTTATGTAGCTAAAATACAATTTAGTACAATATTTGATCTGCCAGTAATAGTAGCGAATTGGTAATTTACCCTCCACCTTATCCTACAAATGTGAATGTCATTGGAAAACTACAAGCTATGCAGTAAAATCAAAGTGGGTCTCACTTTTCTCAAATTATACCATGCTGATAATAGAAAAAAAATATTTCCAAAAGTTTTCACTTTTGTCAAGGGGGTTTGAATTTCAAATGTCCTTCACTAAATCTCAAAATCCTGTTTGAATTAGGTTAATTATGAGATTTATGTGGCATTGTTCCAACATTATCTTTCAAAATTAATGCGGGGGAGAGAAAGCATGTATCAAAATAACACAGCGACCGTTGTGAGGTTAACACTATATTCTCATTTAAAGCACAAACATTTAGATTATTTAGAATTCTGCTTTAAGCACCCCATATAACTTTATTTTTTGGAATTTTCATAAAATTCTTATGCATTTGTGTTCAACACAGGAATTCATACGATTACGAAAAAAAATTTTCTAATTTTTCGAATGTCCTTATTATAATCAGTTTAAAATACGGACAGTTCGAATATTTTGTTTAAATCCCAGCGAACAAGGGTATCAGATGGTCGTGAGATATGCTAACAATAACAGCTAAATAGCCCTTAAATCACACAAAAAACTTTTTGTTTTGGTTTTTACATAACCATAGGATTTCCCGCGTGTAGAACACCAATTCGCAAAAGTTTTCTAAAAATTCCTAAAAATAAAAGTTATGAGGGGTTATATAATGTTTAAAGCTGAATTCCGTCTACCTTTTTAGTAAGGTGAGCGATCATGTAGAAGCTTCCCGTAGCGGTATTAAAGATGACAACAAAGAAACGAGGATGATCAGGGCACCGCCCTGAACTGTTTAATCGAACAAATCGACTTTAGTATTTATTTTCTTTAAAGTTTGATACCTATTTTATCGGTCTTTTCCGAACTGCTACATAACGGAAACGTAAACAAAGCAAGGGACGAAAAGGTGGAAGGGTTTTACACACACATACATACGACGGGTTTATACATAGTTTCCTCCTACCGAATTAATTCGCAAAGCATTAGTCAACTGGGGTATAGTAGAAGACACTTGCCCAAAATGTTACTCAGTGGGACTGAACTTGAAACCAAGTGGTTGCAAAACGAGCTTCTTAAACAGCTACATCTGCACCATAGTGTACTGAGCCTAAGTGCTTGGTGGTTTGATTTCACAAGCCAGTTTCGATTTAAGTCGATAATGTCGTTGGGAGGAGCATGAATATTATTACTATTTCTTCGTGAAGAAATAATAGGCTTTATTACCTTTATAAATTGGTCAAACCAAGAGCCTACTCGCAAGGCCTCGGGGCTAAAAGTAGAATACACTTGCCGCGCAGTGGGACTGAATACGAAACTATGTGGTTGGTAAGTTTCAGATTAAGAAAAATAGCTGCTGTAGATCCTGAATATCTGATGTACAATATATTAAAACTAAAACTCCGTCCACCGTTTAAAAATAATAATAATAATTAAAAAAAATTCGAGAAGGGAAATATTTAAAAATCCATACCGCTTATTATTGTTAGTTATATTAGTGACAACTTCATTAGAAAGAAGGGAGAACTGGTTAGTACTAAAATAAATGCAAGTAAAACGATATAAAATATATAAGTGCACATGTTAAACGATGATAAAAGACTCACAGACAAACTTCAAACAGTCAAGCCCTAATAACAGTATAAACTGCAGTCACATGTGTGTACGAAACTAACATGTAAAGCTACCCATTTATAAAGCTAGTTTTGTACGTTATATTATTGATATATCAAAGATAAACTATGCAATCTATAAATATTTGATTTTTATTTTTTTATATAGGATTTTATAGCGTTAAAATAATTTGGTGAAATTAGTATTAAAAGTTATATATTTTCTATATAGCAACCTTCTCTTCGCCTTTATAACATTGAAAATGGCGCCGTATTTATTATAGGATGTCTTTTCTCTATGTTTAGGTAATAATGTTCTGTTCCTCATTGTTGTTCTTTAGACACATTATAGTAAACTATCTTAGACTATCTCTGATGCCAAATTCAGCAATTTACATTATCTTATATAACATAACTTTGTAAGGCTATTGCTTGTTTTAATTTCATTTGAGGGGATTTTTCATAAAAGATTCAGTTCTAACTTAATGCAGCCTCTATTATGAAACCTATTTAAGACTTTATTTTCCGACTTTATTGTAAGACTTTTTTTTCGCTCCGAATATCGACTTTTCTCGTATTCAGGTATTGTCTTTCATTTATCATCTACTGACAGCTACATGTAGTAAGTGTTCTTTACTTCCACAATTTAAAACAAAACTAAGAACCCTCTTTTAACTTTTTAAAAATAAATTCAGTAATTTTTGTTTTTATATAATCCTGGATGCTATGGATATAATTATACATTGCACCCCAATATTTTAAGTTTGTATTTACTAATAAAGCACTTAATAAAAAATGAAAAACAACACCGGCATCACTTTTTTGGATTAGTATTAAACTTAAATTTTGTAGAATATACACGAGATTTTTACTTTTTAGTTACAATTAGTTTAAAATTCAGAACTAATAATTATTATGAATGCTAATTTTACACTAGTGTAATTTAAGCGAAACAAAATTCTTATTTGAAAAACATCTCCGTATGTTTCATATATTCGGTATTTTATGTTCTCGAACAACAAAAGAAAAAAGAGAGTTAAGCGTGACATGTATTCTTCCTTTCAACATAGCAGAAAAAGAATTAAAGGAATAAAATTGGCATCTGATAAAGATGTTGGTGGGCACTGAAAGCCTATCTGTTGCAAATAGGCTTTATTAAGAAAGTAGATTAAAAATTATTTTCATAATTTCTAAAAGTAATTTTAAGTATATGATGTCCAAAATAAAATGTAACGAATATGAATGACAGGTGTGACTACATCAACATTGTTTTGTATTTCAAAGTGATTCTTTGCAAGGAATCCAATAATGTTTAAAACTTAATAAAATATATGCTTGAAAACACTGGATAAAATAGACTTGCTAATATTTTTTTTAATGCTAAATTATCACTTCCGTAACTGGTGATTGATTCGTTGGAATAACTTATAAGTGCTTGACAAACTTAATCTACATCTTTTCATCTCTTATCTAGATTCCCTCTCGTTACTTCATGCTTGTATGGAAAATAATTGTTATTTAGGCATAAAACCAGTAGCAGTTTTGAGAGATAGGGGTTTGTTGATATGAACGACTTCTATACTTTTGGCTGGTACTTTATTTATAATTGAGAATTATAAATAATCCTGTCACTAAAAGCTAGTTATTTTTCTCGATGCATTAAAGATTCTACTAATCCAGTTTCTTCTTACTCTTCATTGCCATATAGGATTATCAGTAGGAGATAATCCATAACCCACACTTGACAAATTATTGCTCTATACTTTGCACTTGGGCAATGGTTGGTTGAACCATTTGAAAATTGGGAAAAATGCCTTGCTACTGCAGAAGTCCTGCTGAAGTTACATGCCTTTCGTCCCGTCAGGGGCGATAAAGTACTAGTCAAATACTAGGGGTAGCTACACTCATGCGAAATAACGATTCATTTATTCTAATAACAGGTTTCTGAATAAGTATATTTTGGGGTAAAATAAAAAAAGAATACAAGCTTAACAGAAATTAAATTCTCGTTTGTCTATTTGCAATTAGTCCATTAAGCCCATATCAGTTTAATTCATATGTTTAAGTGGATGTCTCTGATACTCAGTGGAAGCAAAATAGATGTGTAATTCTGTGTTTGCAGGGCTCAAAAGGATTTGAACTTCAGAGTTTAAGTTCAAATCCTTTAGAGTACGACTATGTGAGCTTTTCTAACTTTCACCTATTGCCTGTGTACACACACACACACACACACATTTAAATCTATGTATATAAATGTATGTGCGTGTGTATATATATGTATGTATATAAATATGTGTGTGTGTGTGTGTGTGTGTCTATATATATATATGCATTTTTAAAAGACAGCAGACAGCTCACAAGCAGATATGTATGCTGAACATAAAAAATATTTTTGTATTTAAAACTAGAGACACATACATCATACTCATTCATATGCATTACTTATACAAAGGCATGCATTTTAAATATGGCTTTCTTATGAGAAATGTTTATATTTTAGAGATTACTCATCAATGTGTGACTGAGGATATCTTGATTTTTTTTGAGAAAGTTGTTGGTTTGTTTGAAAATAAAACATATACATATATGATTTACATGTTTGTCTTTGCAGTTATTTGTGAAGCTATTTGGAGACAGTAACAATGTATGGTGTGTATCGCCCTACACACGCCCCTACGGGGATTGAACATTGTATATACTGTAATTTTTTCAATAATGTTGAAAAATCACTCATCATAGCAGGAGTCAATCAACTGCATGTGTTTCGCCTTACTCCAGAAGAGGTTTGTAAATTTTCATATCATATGTTCATTTCTTTCAAGATACTTGTTTCCAGAAAAAACATTAAACCCATTTGATGCCAACCCACCCCAGACCAGTTGTGGTTCTTTGATATAAACTTCGTTTTTAAAGTTATCTAAATTTAAAGCATCCATTAAAATTTCATATTAATCTATGTCCCAAATACCTGCTTAATAATCGTTTCTACTATAGGCACAAGGCCTGAAATTTGAGGGGTGGAGACTAGTTGATTACATCAACCCCAGTGTTTCACTGGTACTTAGTTTATCGATCCCCAAAAGGATGAATGGCAAAGTCAACCGTAGTGGAATTTGAACTCAGAATGTAAAGATGGACAAAATACTGCTAAACGTTTTTCCTGGCATGCTAATTGTACTGTCAGCTTGCCGCTTTTCAACTGCTTAATAGCAGTTATTTTAATACAGTGGTTCTCAACAAAATAGTAAACTGGGTCCACAAGTAGTATTTTATGGGTTCATGAAAGAAATTTTGCTCTATATGTATTTATTGCAAGAAAAAACTAGGCTTCTTTCTGACATTTTACATAGTTCAGCCTGCAAAAGTGAACTTGTGATAAACAAAATAAGAATTTTGAAGGAACTATCTATAAATCTAGTTTTAAAAAAAATTGAATGGCTATGGGGTCTGCCAGAATGAAATAATAATCAAAGGGTTCCATAGATAAAAAATGGTTGAGAACCAGTTTTAATCAATTCTTCAGACATGCCCTCCGCAGTACAGTCAGCCAATCTGACCAGTTATGCTGATGACACAAAAGTATTGCAGGCATAAAACTGTAGAAAGACCTGAATGAAATATACAAATGTGCTAACAAAGATAACATGCAGTTCAATGCTATGAAATTTCAGGCACTCCACTATTGGTCCAACACCAGGCTAAAATTGGAATACACTCGACCAGAAGGTAATACGATCCCAAAGTCAGAGTCGGTGCTTGACTTGGGGGTTCACATGAGCAATGATGTAACATTCCATGTGCATATTACCATGATGGCAACACTGTGCAGGCGAGTGGCTGGATGGATTCTGAGGACATTCAGAACCAGGAAAATGGAAGTCCTGCTACTCCTATGGGGGACTTTCATTCTCAGCCGCTTGGACTACTGCTCCCAACTATGGTCCCCAGAGAGTGTGAAACAAACTGGAATTCGAAGCATTCCAGTGCCAATACACAAAGAAGATTGATTCGATGCAAAAGATGGGCTACTGGGAAAGGCTAAAGGAGCTGAGTCTATTCCCTGGAAAAAAGACGAAAGAGATATGCAGTAATATATATTTAGAAGATCTTGGAGGGTTTAGATCCCAATTTTGGAATTGACAACTATACCAATCCTCGAACTGGACTGTACTGCATCATACCAAAGATCCCATCTTCCCCATCTTAAATAAGGACACAGTACTGCAATAGTCTGGGTTTCAAGGGCCTGCAATTGTTCAACATCCTGCCAGGCAACCATAGAGATATACATGGTGCTGATGTGGAAGTTTTCATGGAACGTCTGGACAGGTTTCTATCTGAGATACCAGATGAACCCTCATCGTGGCTGGAGACACAAAGAAGAGCGGCGCCATCGAACTTGCTACTCCATCAAAAACAATACTAGAAACAACACTAAGTAACTACAGGTAGTGCACCAGCATGACCTCAGCCCTGGGCTGAAACCAGTAAAAAATAAAAGAGTTTCAAAATGAATTGAAACAACAACTGGATTTCAGTAGAAATGTGGTATTAAATTTGTTAACAAGAATATCTCATAATATGGAAATGACATATTTTATATTGATTTTAGATGTGATGTATTCATTTAAGATAGAAAGGTAAGCCAGTGTTCTTAACCTATTGAGGCTTTTGTTGGTTGGGACTTATGTGGGGGAAGTTAATACAAATTATGTTCAGTTTGAATTTTGGCTTGATTAGAGTCCCAAATGGGTGTACTTATATGACAGAAAGGTTTTAAAAAATGTTATTACAGGATTTAAGATGCGAGATATCATAGGAGTGGCTAAAGGAGGGGAGTCAAATGAAATTTTCGGATCTTTTTTAAAACGGGGGCCACATTTTTCATTAATGTTTTACGTAGTGTTTTTGGTACAGAAAGACTTTCAAACTTCGTATACTTATCTATTTTGTGTTATAGAACAGAAAAATATTTTTGTATTCGAATTTATTTCATGTAAAAAATTGTCTTATTTCGATAATTTCAACCAATCACTGACGTCCATTCAGTCGATATACATTAAGTGCCGACTACATAAACAAACGTTTCTTCGTTTTATTTGCTTTTTTCATTTTAAATTTGCTTTAACCCTAACCCTAACCCTAACCCTAGGGTTAGGGTTAGAGTTAGGGTTAGGGTTAGGATTAATTGTTTCAGAATCGTTTGTTTATGTAGTCGGCACTTAATGTATATCGGCTGAATGGACGTCAGTGATTGGTTGAAATTACAGAAATACGACAACTTTAACATGGAATAATTTATGGATTTCTTTTTTTTTAAAGAAGACTAAGAGAAAAAGATGTTTTATATGACACATTCTACCAGTGTTCCAAGTTTCAAAGTGTTTCGTTAATGAAAAATGTGGCCCCCGTTTTAAAAAAGATCCAAATTTTCTTCTGTTACATCAGTATTTACAGACTCATTATATTCAGTCATATCAACGGTGATGAGACTATATTATCTTATATTTTCAGGCAGCACTTTTTGGAGATAAACTTCCTGAACGAATTGGTGGTAAGTGACTCGTATTTCAGAATATGATTGAAAAAATTTTCTAAATATGTTTTGTTTATACTTAAAAACATTTAAAACAAATTATATGAAACAAATCTGCACAAGCAAAGATTTGAATGTCTAGTAAATTTTGAAAATAATCCATAAAAGTAATATTATTTAGTTTTTGTTTTATTTTGGGACAGTCATTGTGCCAATAATAATAAATATAACACTGGTTCTATTTCACTTCTTTATTATTTGCTAATTTGTTAACTATTTAACCAACTAACTAATTGGTTGTTTGATTAATCCTTTGGTTAATCAATCAGTTATGTTTGTCAAAGTCCTTTCGTTGTCATTTGTAACCTCCTCAGTGGTATGCCCTCTCTGCTCCTACTCTGTTTCAGGTTTCATAATGATCCTCCTGAGATACAACAAAACCTGTTTCAATACATGGATTCACATGAAGAACCTTGCAAACCAAATATGAAAACAAATTATTTAGTTTTGTTTATAACAATAATTATTTTGTTGTTTTTTCTACTACTGTAGTTGATTTTGAGATTTGGGATGCTATTCTTACTAACACACAATCACTGCAGTGATGACACCATTTGTAGCTGTAACTAAGCAGTTTGTAAACATACACATAAATGCATAGTCACACTCACATACACATAACTGCATTCTCACACTCATACAAACACACATGTGGGGATGCTCAAATTATCTTGTGAAGTAATATACATGATTACTACTTAACATTATTACTGGCGTAAAATGACAATTCCAATTTATAAATTTAGCTCTTTGTTGTTTTTAAATTTCATTTATGTTTTACTTATATATGAAGTAATTATTTAATCTTTGATTTTTCTCTCTTTTTATGTTTTGCAGAGATTCGCAAGAAATTAAAATTAGAATGTATGTTGTCATTTAGTCTTTTTGGCAATGTGATGTCTATGAAATCAGTCAAATTGGTTGGTGCTCAACGAGATGCTTTACTTTTGAGTTTCATGGATGCTAAGGTATAGTAGATTTTTGAATTTTGTATTGCTTTTTTTGTTTATACTTGAAAACATATAACTCTTTAGCATTTAAACTTGCCTTATCTAGCCAAGATATTCTATGTTTTACGTTCAAACTGGCCAGATTCAGCCTCTCATACCAACCCTAAAATATCATTCTAAAAATATACAATCATATCACTGAAATCTCAAAGTAACAAAATAACATCTAATTAATTTAAAACAGTGTGACTAAATAGACATTACATTTGATAGAATAAACTGAATGCTCAATGGTTAAAGTAATTTCCAAATTTTCATGAGACAATTTGGTTGATGCTGGTGTCACGTAACCAGCAGCCATGCCGGTGGCATGTAAAAAACACTTTTCGAGCGCTGGGTCTCATAGAGGCAATGACAAATGACTGAGACTTTTGGCAATATGTTGTGCTTGAGAAGAAGACCCATCAAGCCAAGTGAAATCATGGTCATGGCAGATACTGGTGTCACACATCCATTACACTCTTGGAGTAGTTGGCATTAGGAAGGGCATCCAGCCATAGAAACCATGCCAAATCAGACTGGAGTCTGGTGCAGCCCCCCAGCTTACCTGGTCAAACTGTCCAACCCATGTCAGCATGGAAATTGGATGCTAAATGATGACAATGACAAATATTTTATACTCTTAGTCAATAAGGTGATACATGGAGTCATCATACCCAATGACTGGTGTAGCAGCACCATAGTCAACTGCTACAAAGGTAAAGGTGATGCATTAAATACGAATAATTACAGAGGTATCAAGTTGTTGGATCAGGTAATGAAAGTCACAGAGAGGGTCATAGCCCAACTAATTAGGGATAGAGTCAGTTTAGATGAGATTCAGTCTGGGTTTGTGCCAGGGAAAAGCACCACTGATGCTATATTTTTGGTAAGACAGCTGCAGGAGAAGTACCTAGCCAAATATAAATCTCTGTACCTGGCTTTCGATGACATGGAGAAAGCCTTTGACAGGGTCCCCCGATCCCTTATCTGGTGGTCAATGTGGAAACTAGGGATAGATGAGTGGTTAGTGAGAGCTGTACAAGCCATGTACTGAGATGCTGTCAGTAAGGTGAGGGTTGTCAATGAGTACAGTGAAGAATTCCGGGTAGGGGTAGGGGTCTAGCGAGGATCAGTCCTCAGCTCCCTCTTATTCATCATAGTCCTCCAGGCAATAACAGATGAATTCAAGACAGGATACCCCCCAGGAGCTTCTCTATGCTGATGACCTTGCTCTAATAGCTGAGTCACTATCAGAACTAGAGGAGAAGTTTCAGGTGTGGAAGCAAGGTCTAGAATCGAAGGGCCTTAGAGTCAATCTTGTAAAAACCAAAGTCTCAATAAGTAAGAAGGCAGACAAACCACAAATCTCTTCAGGTAGATGACCCTGCTCGATCTGTAGAAAAAGCATAGGTAGAAACTCTATAAGATGCACTCAGTGTAAGCTATGGACACATAAGAGGTGCAGCAATATCAAAGGAAGGCTAACTGGGAAGATAGTTTTTGTGTGTGGCAAATGCTCGGGAGCAATAAACACTGAAAATGTGCAGAAAACAGCTTCTGTCACATTCCAGGGGAAAAAACTAGAAGTAGTTGATAGCTTCTGTTACCTAGTTGACCAAGTCAGTAGCTGGGGTGGATGCTCTGAGAGTGTAGCTGCTAGAATAAGAATAGCCTGGGCAAAGTTCAGAGAGCTCTTACCTCTGCTAGTGACAAAGGGCCTCTTGCTCAGAGTAAACTGTGCTTGCGAAGACCAGTTGAGTCAAGTGAAGTCATTGTCGTGGGTGATGACAGTACTGCTTAATTGGCACCCATGCTGGTGGCTCGTAAAAAGCACCATTCATGTGTGGTCGATGCCAGTGCTGCCTGACTGGTCCTGTGCTGGTGGCATGTAAAAAGCAGCATCCAAGTGTGATCATTGCCAGTGCTGCCTGATTGGCTCCTGTGATGGTGGCACGCAAAAAGCACCCACTATACTCTTGGAATGGTTAGTGTTAGGAAGGGCATCCAGCTGTAGAAACTTTTCCAGATCAGATTGGAGCCTGGTGCAGCCTTCTGGCTGGCCAGCCCTCAGCCAAACCGTTCAACCCATGCCAGCATGGAAAGCGGACGTTTAATGATGATTACATCCTTGTAACTTTAACCCCTTTTGTTGTCATATTTCTGTTTTAAATACGCTACCTTTGATTCGATTAAATTTGAAAAATAATGAAGAATTTAGTAAACTAAGTTTGTCATTATTAAGCTGGTGAAAGGTGGTAAGCTGGCAGAATTATTAGCATGTTGGACAAAATGCTTAGTGATATTTCTTCTAATTCTTTACATTCTGATTTCAAATTCTGCTGAGGTTGACTTTGACCTTCATCCTTTCAGTGTTGATAAAATAAGTACCAGTTGAGCATTGGGGTTGAAGTAATTGACTAAGCTCCTCTCTTCAAATTTCTGGACTTTATGTCAAAATTTGAAATCATTATTAAGCTAGGTTTTGGAACCTGAGTTAGCATGAAATGTTGATAGGAGATTCTTTTTAGATTATTTTAAAACAGGAACATTTTCGATAGAACCAAGAGTGGTGTCAAGCTGGTTGATATCAAAAAATTTAAAGTTGAATTACCATTTGGTTTTGTGTTTAGTCTTTGCTACAAGCATTGTATTCCTATAGGGCCAGAATGCTATTGTTTTCTTCAGAGGGCTTAGCTGATAACAATAACAGACTTCACTCTAAATTCACAGTATCTTAGTTAAAAATAAGTGGACATTCAGTAGTATAGTAAAACAGATGTAACAAACAAAATCTACAATATATGTTATACAATGCAGATGAAATTATTTCTAAAACTTACCATATTTCTAGCTTTCTCTGGTGGAGTATGATCCTGGGACTCATGATTTGAAGACTTTATCTCTTCATTACTTTGAAGAACAAGAATTAAAAGTGAGTTTTCTTTTTTTTAATTTCTGCTGTATTCTTTAAAAAATTGGATGAAGTTTTATTTTCAGTTTACCATTAAGTTTTTGAATTATAAACATTCCTTGTATGATAGTTCAATCATGTCTTTTTATTTTTGCCTTGCTTCCATAGTTTGAGCATATAAAGTGATATTTATTTTCATATTTGTTAGTTCTTGTGCTTATTGAACTCTGTTGATCCCCACTCATTTTGAATCTAATTTTACTGTCACATTTTAAATCTTAAACATAATTATTTAATTTCTTTTTCAAAAAATTTGATCACCAATACAATGTATGTTTGATTTAAAGTACTTGAGGTTTTATTTATTTATATATCATCATCATCATCGTTTAACATCCGCTTTCCATGCTAGCACGGGTTGGGCGATTTGACTGAGGACTGGTGGACCAGATGGCTACACCAGGCTCCAATCTGATTTGGCAGAGTTTCTACAGCTGGATGCCCTTCCTACACCAACCACTCTGAGAGAGTAGTGGGTGCTTTTTATGTGCCACCGGCATGAGGGCCATTCCAGCATGTAAAAGTAGTGTTGTGAATTAAACTTTTGAATCAATTCAAATATGCTTGGGACATAATCAGTTTTAGTTCAACCCTTTAGTGTTTAAACTGGCCATGTCTAACCAATGACGATATAATGTATATCCTCATTGTCATCTTTCCTTTCTATGTCTATTTCTTTCCATGCTGGCATGGACTAGACGACCAGATGCTACAGCCTAGCGGTTGAGGGTACCTGTAGAAGAGGTAGACCAAGGAAGACCGGGGATGAGGTGGTGAAGCACGACCTTTGAACATTAGGCCTCACCGAGGCAATGACTAATGACCGAGGCCTTTGGAAATATGCTGTGCGTGAGAAGACCCGGCAAGACAAGTGAGACCATAACCCGTGGCCTTTACCAGGGGTGTAGCCAGCTCACTTATGCGTACCTTTCCATCTTTGGACACAAAACCCTGCTTGCGAAGACCTGTTGAGGCAAGTGAAATCGAAAGCGAAATCGAACCAATTTTGATGACTGGCACTCATGCCAACCTTCCTTCATTGGACACTAAACTCTGCTTGCGAAGACCTATTGGGGCAAGTGAAATCGAAACTGAACCAAATTCGATGACTGGCACCCATATCAGTGGAGCGCTAACAGCACCATCTGAGCGGGATCACTGCCAGAGTAGCTGTCTGGCTTCCGTACCGATGGCATGTAAAAAGCACCATTTGAGCATGATCGTTACCAGCGTTGACTTACTGGCACTTGTACCAGTGGCACATGAACAAAACATCCAAGCGAGGTCGTTGCCAGTGCCGGTGGACTGACTCATGTGCTTGCACAATTATGTGTGAATGTTGATGTTCTACAGCTTTGCTTGAACAGAATATGTTTACATTCCTTGTTGACATTATGCCTGGTTGCTCTGTGTTTTCAAAGACTTGTGAAATATTAAAACTCCTTTACTTGTAAAAACAGTTAAGTGTTGGCAACCAAAAGAATATTTGGCCATAAAGTCCTGCCTGAAATACATCCCATGTCAAAAAAATGCTGTCATGGAAATATGGATATTAAAACAAATACAATTCTCTGCACAACTCATGCTAGCATGGAAAAATCAACATCAAATCAACAAATATCATCATTTAACATTCATGTTCCATGCTGGCATGGGTTATATTTATTTTTTATATTTTTAAGAAAAGTTGAATTGAAAAATAATTAAAATAATATTCAATGATTTTATCTGTATATATATATATATATATATATATATATATAAATCCTAAACTTTTTTCACAATATATAGTGTGGTTTTGTTGAAAACCGACACCTTCCAATTGTCCGTGTGGATCCAGATGGGAGATGTGCTGCAATGTTGATTTACGGTAGACACCTTACAATTTTACCATTTCGTCATGATGTCAGTTTGGAAGAAGGAGATACTACATTAGGCTGGTAAATAAATTTCTGTGATATTTTGATTGCTTTTCTTCTAAATTTCATCTTTTTCATTTGTTGGTGGATTTATGAAAATATTTTCTGTTTCTTCTTGATTTAAATTTACCTTTTTTCCTTCCCCTCCAAATTACCTTACATTGGATGGCTATTCAAATTATGAAATTTATATGGAGCAGTTGGTATTTTTTTCTTCTAATTAATACTTGAATTATTTCTTTAATGATAGCCACTAAGTTTGCTAAGTTCAGTGAAGTAAATGTTTTTATTATAGGTCTAAGCTATGATTGATTGTGCATTATTCCAGTTGTACCACACACATAGAGTAAGGAACATTCTTCTACATACAACAATGATTTTACCCCAGCTTCTTGGTTTGCATGACATTATAATCTTTCAGTATTACTATGTCAGTTCTTAAAACACTCTTGTTTTGGTCACAGACAATAGCTGAATGTTAGATTTTGTATTCTGTTACTTGATGGCAGGTCTGCAGGCTGAATATCCTTGTAATCTTGGCTTCTTTATTTTTAAAGTTATATGGATACTACTTATTATAGGGCTAGTGTTTGGCACCCTGATAGAGTATAGTGAATTGTTTCTGAAGATTTGTCACGTTGGTTCTATTTATTCATCATCATCATCATTATCATCATCATCATCATCATTTAATGCCCATTGTCCATGGGTTGGACGGTTTGACCATGCTGGCAAGCTGGAAGGCTGTACCAGACTCTAGTCTGACTTAGCATGGTTTCTATGGCTGGATGCCCTTCCTAATGCCAACCACTCTGAGAGTGTAATGGATGCTTTTTACGTGCCATTTGCGTGACATCAGTTTTTTCTATGACTACGATTTCACTTGGCTTGATGGGTCTTCTTCTGAAGCACGGCATACTGCCAAAGGTCTCAATCATTTGTCATTCCCCCCATGAGGCGCAACATACTGTACAGGTGCTTTTTACATGCCACTGGCATCAGCCACCTTTAATTCCGTGAGGCCCTGGACAAAGCATCTATAAAATGGTGGCAGCATTAATAATTGCTATTTAAACACTCAAAAATAATCTGCCCACGGTTGTTGGATGTCTGATACATGTTACAGTGTGATCATCATCATCATCATCATCACTTAATGTCCGCTTTATATGCTGCCAATGGTTGGACAGTTTGACAAGAGAAGACTGCTTGGCATGGTTTCGACAGCTGTGTACCCTTCCTAATGCCAATCACTTTATAGAGTGTACTGGGTACCTCTTATGTGGAACCAGCAGCAGTGAGGTCATTAAGTAGTTTGCAAGATGAGAACCACTAAACTGAGTGGGATGGCTTTGTGTTAGGTGATGAAAAGTTAGAATATGTTAGAGGAGCAGAAACAGGTATCTTGCAGTGGAAGAGATACATGGCTACCCCAGTTAGGAAAAAAGAGAGGAGAAAGGGAGAGATGGTAAAACTGTGTCAGAGTACACCCTCAAATGACAGGAAGGTGTATATGAGGGTGGACTGAAAAGTTCATAGGTTGCCCATGATGCAATGATTGAACTTGACCAAATATGTTTTATTTTTCGACATAGTTTCCCCTGTGGTCCATATGCTTCTTCCATCAGTATTGTAGCGCTTGGATTCCCATGGTATAGAAGCTCTCATCCTGACCCTCAAAAAAGTCCTCAACAGCAGATATGACCTCATCATTGGTCTGATACTGCTTCCCAGCCAAGTGTTTTGTCCTGTTGGGGAACAGAAAATAGTCAGATGGTGCCAAATCAGGAGAATATGGAGGGTGATCAACCAGTTCAAAGCCACAGTCATGCACAGTAGCCATTGTAACCACAGACTTGTGTGCAGGAACATTGTCCTGGTGAAGCAGGATACTCTTTGTTAGTTTTCCAGGCTGTTTTGATTTGATTGCTTTTCGCAGCTGACTCAGCAAGTTGGCATAGTATTCTCCATTGATAGTATGGCCTTTCTGAAAGTGGTCAATGAACACAAAGCCCTTTGCATCCCAAAAGATGGAGGCCATCACCTTCCCTGCCGATGACATCACCTTGGCCTTCTTTGGCGGGGGAGAAGATGGGTGTTTCCACTGCATGGACTGCTGTTTGGTCTCAATATTCATCTTGGGTGAGGAAATGCTCAAGAAAACCAGCTGTATTTGCTTCAAAAAGTGCCAAGTTCACCTGTAACATAACCAGCATAGTGTGCTTTTGATCAGGTGTCAAAATTGGTGGTACTCACCGAGCGGAAACCTTCAACATACCAAGTTCGTTATGCAGAATGTTCTCAACTCGTTCACAGGAGAGGCCTACATTAACTATCTGATTAACATTTAAATGTCTGTCATCCATCACCATGCGGTGAACGTGGTTGATGTTTTCTTGGGTGGTGGCTGTGGCAGGACGTCTGGACCTCGGGTCATCTTCAAGACTCTCCCTACCCCTCTTGAATTCAGCTGCCCACTTTTGCACAGTTGATAAAGCTGGAGCATCATCCCCTAATGTAGCAACCATGTCAGCATGAATGTCCTTGGGGGCTAACGCCTTTTTCTGTAGATATTTGATAGCACCATGGTGCCAAATTTTATCCATTTTCACAAAATGTTTCTAGCACCACTTTTCCAAGTCCTCAATTCTGTATCCAGTGTAGGTTTATCTGGAAAGAAAAAATGCAGTTAACATCAGTAAAAGTTGAATTCAATGCATGTCAAGTTTAATTACTGTATGATAACTCCTTCTTAGTCAGCCTATGAACTTTTTAGCCTACCCTAGTATAAGTACACAGACTCACACATGCACACACACTCACACACGCACACACGTTGCTTTATGTCAGACTAGCTTAAGAGCTGCCATATCGAGCATTCAGTACATATTTTCATTAAAACAATGCTAAAATTTGTTGACTTGGAACTTATTGCAAAGCTGCATGATAAACATTTTTTGTCTTCCCATTCGGGGGTCAGTACAATTTTTTTTCTGTCTAACCTCTTTCTTTCTTTCTCTCTCTCTCTCTCTTTCTCTCTCCCCCTCTCTCTCTCTCTCTCTCTCTGTCTCCCTCTCTCTCTCTCTCTCTCTCTTTCTGTTGATTGTTTTCAACCATTACCATCACCATCACCAGTATCACCATCATCACCACCACAACTACCATACATAAACCATTCAGACTTCTGACGCCACCACCATCAATACCGTTTACTTCACTGCCTTCCCCCTCCATCACCATCATCACCACAGTCTTTCACATTGCTTACTATCACCATCTCTGACTGTCACAGCTACCACCACCACCACCCCCACCCCCACCGTCGCCTCTGCCTCTCACAACTACAACTCATACTATTACTATCACCCCATTACCATCACAACTGTCAATCTACTACCGCCCTCACCGTCTCTATTACTCTCACCCCAAGATGAGGAATAGTAGGAGTGTCATTGAATAGTGAGAGAGGTGGGGTCAAAGTGTGACACACTGACACAGAAATTCGTTTTGGCATTTATTATTATAGATGATGTTTTAAAATTTATTTTCAGCAGGTTTCTTATGTCCTGATCTATTACGTGCGTTCTGTTATATTTTGACTCATTATTTCTAACTTAATGCATTTGCTTGGACTGTTGGTATGTTGATGGCAATGTTAATGAGCTTTTGCTACTGAAATGGACTTTTAGATGTTTAAATCATTTAAAGCACTCATTCTTCTAGTTTTTTCTCTGTCAGATTTGGTTTAACCCGTAAGAACCTATATAATGCAACTCTCATCATATAAGACATCATATACACTTATTCACAAATCTAAAATAATTCAAAACCTGTAAAATATCCAAACTTGCATTAACTCTTTAGCATTCAGTTTATCAAATGTGAATGCTTATTTATTCACTGTTTTGAATTAATCATGTATTATCTCATTAGTTCAAAATTTCAATGATGTGATTGTTTATTTTTAGGATGATGTTGTAGAGTAGGTGTGAGAGGCCAGATCTGGTCAGTTTCAGCATAAAATAGACAGAATATTTGGGCTGGATATGGCTAGTTTAAATGCTAAAGGGTTAATTCTCTGGCTTTTTTTCCTCTGGATTAATAAATAATGATGGTTGAAAAAAAAGAGACTTAAAGATCTAATTGCTGTTACTTAAATAAGATATTATCTGTTTCAGTAAACCACCAATACTTTCATCATATTTAATTGATCTTCGCTCCATGGATGAGAAAATTACTAATGTTTTAGACATTCAGTTTCTGCATGGTTATTATGAACCAACAATTTTCATCTTGTATGAACCTCTGCAAACTTGGTCAGGGTAAGTGTGATAAAGTTTAACTTTAAAAGCAAGCTTGTTTTTCTGTTTGAATGAAATGGAAACAAATATTTGAATTTGTTTGTATTATTTGATATTTTATTGTTAATTATAAAAAAAAAAAAAAGACCCCCAGCTAAACCCAACATGTTTTAGCAGGTTTTTTCTTCAATAGAAAATGTAAATGACATCTAAGAAAAATGAAACATCAACTTAGGAAGGGCATTCAGCTGTAGAAACTCTGCCAAATCAGATTGGAGCCTGGTGTAGCCATCTGGTTCACCAGTCCTCAGTCAAATCGTCCAACCCATGCTAGCATGGAAAGCAGACGTTAAATGATGATGATGATGAACTTATGAGTGCTTCATATCAATTGCTTAATTGTTGGCCCCCACCATGATTTGAATTTACAAAAGCAAGTTTCTAAAATCCATCTCCTCCTCCTCTTTTGTGTTTGCCATTATTAGCAAGATCATTATATATTCTCATGATTGCTATCAGTATCATCATTATTCTTGTTTCTACCACCACCAGTACCACTGTCACTGCAGCTGTTGCCTCCATTAAATGGCTACATATATACAAACATTCACAGCCATTTGTTTCATGAAACATTGGCGATCATCATCATAGATTCATGTTCCATGCTGGCATAGGTTGCCTGGTTTGACATGATCCAATGGGTTCAAGGTCTGCATCATTTTCTTTGGCATGAATTCTACAGTTGGATAGGAAGTGCATTCGACTTTACAGTGTATACAAGTTGCTTTGTTTGTGACACTGATACTAGTAAGGTTACTATGCAGCCTGCAAGACTATGAACCTCAAATGAGCAGCTTTATTCTAAAACACAAGGAGTAAAAACATAAGAGAAAGGGCCAGAGAGAACAGTCTTCTTGCTGTGGAAAAAACTACATGACTACTTACATTGGTAATTGACTTAAAGTGGGCTTCTTTAATAATGAGGCACCAGTGCAATAATTAAAAATTTGTCTCTTTTGCTGTTTCAGTTGGTTATCCTAGAACAGGAAATAATTTTTCAGAAACTATTTCCTATCAATTTATCAAATATTGTGAAATAATATATCTTTTTAGGCGAACAGCTGTACGAACAGATACTTGCAGCATTGTGGCTATTTCTTTAAATATCCAACAGAAAGTTCATCCTGTTATATGGTCATTAACAAACTTACCCTTTGACTGCTTCTGTGCTTTACCAATTCCTAAACCCATAGGTAAGTGTTCACTATAGTTTCTTTGGTACTTTACAGTTATCAGTAGCCAATTTTTTGTTTACTAAAGGATTAGTAAAATAAGCTACTAAATAATGACCCTTTTCCTTCTCCATGGAGTAGTGATAGTTATTCTGAAAGCTTGTCAATCAGCTATTAAATCTGTCTCATGAGTGTAATAGTTTATTTACTAATCCTTTAGTAAATAAAGAATTGACTTTCAATAAAAAGAAAGTACCATTTTTCATTTCAATAATTTAGAAAATTAAAATACGATTTTTACTATTATGTATCATATTAGTAATAATTTGTACTATGTATCCATTTATAATAGTGACTGTGCTGGTGCCACGTAAAAAGCACCCAATATACTCTGTCAAGTGGTTGGTAAGGAAGAGCATCCAGCTATAGAAACCATACCAAAACAGATAATAGAGCTTGATGTAGCTCTCTGGCTTACCAACTCCTGTTAAATTGTCCAACCCATGCAAGCATGGAAAACAAATATTAAATGATGATGATGATGATGCCTACCAGAGATTTTTATGTATAGAAAAATTGCTGTTTGTTGTGATCCCATATTGCTTGAAGTTGGCTTTCTTAACTGAACAGTTAGTATGGAAAAAGAAAGCACTAAGCACTAGTCTGAAAAGATAGTTTCTCTTATGTTGGTGTACACAGTAAATAAAACAGACCTGCTTTCTTTAAAGTGGCTCAAACCAGAATAAGGCAGAGAAAATACCCAAAATAGGAAGAGTTCTTGATGTGTTTAGTTTTATCTTTTTGCATTTTGAATACAAATATTGCCATGGTCAACTTTGTTTTACATTCTTCTAGAGCTGATAATTTAGCACCAGCTGAAGTGCTAGCACTGATCTTCACTCTCCCCTGCGTTAATTTGTGGGCTTTACACTTATGGTAGAAAAGATTGTTATTGTCATGCTTGAGGATTAGTAGAATTGGTAGTGTTGGATAAAATGTCTTGAAAGATTTTGCTGTTGCTTTGAATTCTGAGTTTGAATCCCACTTCAGTTACTTTTTTTGCCTTTCACCCTTCAAGATTTAATAAAATATATACCAGTCATCTACTGGAATCAGTTTAACTATTCCGTCTGCCATAATTTATGGTTTGTGCCTATGTTAAAAGCCATTAATATGTTGGTGGAGTGGCAGAAACAGTAATTTGGTATTTCGTCCAGTATATTTTAACCCTTTTGATACCAACTTGCCTAGAATTGCCTCTAGTTCTATGATACAAAACCACTCATTTAAACAGTCCTTATTTAAATTTAAAATCTTGCTTCATAATTTTATATAAAACCTTTTATATTCTAAACAACATCCATCCATTTTTGGTGCCCACTATTTCTGGGAAATAACTTGGTAACCCTGCCAGTGCGGGTGCCATGTAAAAAGCATCCAGTCCATACTGTAAAGTGGTTGGCATTTGGAAGGGCATCCAGCTGTAAAAAACCATGCTAAAACTAACCTCACCTGTAAAAACCATGCCAAAACTGACCTCAGTCCACTCTGTGGGGTGGTTGGTGTTAGGAAGGGCAACCAACTGTAAAAACCATACCAAAACAGACACAGAAGTCTGGTGCAGTCTTCTGCCTGGCCAGCTCCTGTCAAACTATCCAACGTATGCCAGCATGGAAGGGGAACGTTAAACAGTGATGATGATGTTTTAGGGGTAGAGACTACAGCCATCTCCTCTATAGATTCCTATCAGAAGTGACTGTTGTCATGCTTTCCTGCTGGATTTCTTAGTGTGATGAACTGAGTCTATGGATATTATCCATCTTGCTCGTGGTGTACCTGTAGGTCTCCTGTTGGTTGTCTTGGTTTGAGGAATCTGTTTTGTGAGCCTTTCCTGCAGTATCCTGACCACATGTCATACTGGAGTTGTGATCTCTCGATGCAGAGAAATAGCAGCTTGATCTGGAAAGACATCCTGATCTCTGAGCTATGTACCCTGTTGTGCAATGTTACTAAATATCATCATTATTGTCATTTAACACCCGTTTTCCATACTGGCATGGGTTGAATAGCTTGACAGGAACTGGCAAGGCCAGGGGCTGCACCAGGTTCCATAGTCTGTTTTGGTTTGGTTTTTACAGCTATGTGCCCTTCCTAACACCAATCACTTTATAGGGTGTTTTTTATGTGGTACCAACACCAGTGTTTATAATGTGGCACCAGCATTCACACCAATGCTTTTTTTATATGGCACGTTGGTTTTAGGATATCAATTATGTTGTGGTGGGTGGGTTTTCTTGAGTACTAAATACTTTCAGATTATTGATTATTTTCAAAATTAATTCAAACGCATCAAGGTGGTGTATTTCAGTAGAATTATCATTATGAAAGTGTTAAGTTCAGATCCTACTGGAATTGATTTTTTTTTTTCCTTTCCTATTTTTGAGGATAAGATAAATATCAATCGTGCACTGAAGTTAATTCATTTGATCTTATTACTAGCTCCTACAAATTAACAATCTTATGCCAATGAAAGATATTATCAAAAACATAAAATATTATTTTTGCTTATTTTTCTTTAACAGGTGGTGTTGTTGTGTTTGCAGTAAATTCCCTCTTATATTTGAATCAAAGTGTACCCCCTTATGGTGTTTCATTAAATGGTATTGCACTTTCTTGTACAGCATTTCCACTCAGTAAGTAGTCATTATTTCTGAATGTCTTCTCTTTTGTAAAGCTTATGCCAATGTGACATAGTATTTGTGGAGAACACCTTTAATCTTAAAGTCCTGTCATGCTTTCTCTATATAAATCTCCAAGTCCTACTAGAAAAACATTTTGACTAAATGCAGTTGTTTTCATATAAAAATCCTAAAAATATATAACTACTGTTTGAATTTGGATGAAATATGCTGATATGATATAGTGTTCATTGGTGTACATTGTAAATGTGAGTTTTATTTGTTGTCATGTCACTTTGGCTGGCCCAAGTAAGTTGAATACAATTAAGTTGATTATATTTAAATGTTGTCACATATCGATGATATTTTATGGACATCAATTCAGAGCCTAAATTGTGCTTCAGTTAGCTTCTTTAACTTGCAAGTTGTCAACTCCCTTTAGAAAAAGAATTCTGAGATTTGTCTTCATATCCTCCATTCAAAGAATGCATGGTGTAAACAGAAAATCTTGCCAGCATCAAAACAACTCTACTGAAGACAGCCTCACTAGGCTGGACACATCACTAGAAATGCAGTTCATTGACTTCTCAAGGTTACACTGCATGGCAAACTCTCTTCTGGTCATTATGATAGAAGAGTACTGAAGAAGAGGTACAAGGACTCCTTAAAGAAATCCCTTGGCATCTGTCACATTGATCTTCACCGGTGGTCTGTTCTTGCTGCTGATTATGAAGCCTTGTGTTCCACTGTCCTCCAGGCAACAGCCTTCTTTGAAGACACCTGCAGGATCATCCTTGCAGAGAAAGGAGTTAAAATAAGGCAGTATGACCAACCCTGGTCAGCCTACTTTCCCATGCAGTCTCTGTGGTTGTGCCTGTTTGTCGTAAATCAGACTCATCAGGCATCAGCAATCTTGCAAAAGATGTGGACATTCCCCTCTGTATATTTTTGCTTGTGAAGCCAAACCTAGAGAATTGCTATCTCACAAACTTTAAATTATATTTCATTCTTTTATTTTATCAGAAGTAATGTAGTGTTCTGATTCGTTAAAATAGTGTTTAAAAAGCCATAGTCATTGATTATAAGTTTCTTACTGTAATGTATGTATAGTCGAGGTATTTTGATTTACTTCTTTCAAGCAACTATTTTGAATAAGTTAGTGTCAGTCACCCTTAGTTAGTAGTTAGTTGATCAGGATTAGAAAGAGTATTCAGCTGTGAAGTGTTTCCCCTAAATTCATAACACTATCTAATCTGTCAGATGTAAAAATACTTAAAAACATCTATTATTTGAATTAGATACATGCCATCAACTTTGCTGGTTTGATTACCATTTCCTTATATTGTTAGTAGGATTGATGTCATCAAAGACTTAAGGTGCATATCATGTTTGTAGCAGTAGCATATTTTAATTCCTTCCAGAAATTCTTTTGACTGTAGTTAGACCTTGTAGAATAGAAGCAGAGTTTTTATCTTTTTCTATGGGAATATGAAGAAAATATTGCAAATGAAAGATACCAAAAATCAACACAAAACCATTTGATTGGAATATGGTGGAGTTAATTTCTTATTAAATATCTCGTACCTCATCTTTTGCAGAACCCCAAGAAGGTGTTCGAATTGCCCTGGACTGTTGCCAAGCAACACTGATCTCGTTTGATAAATTAGTTCTGTCACTGAAAGGTGGAGAACTGTAAGTATTTATATTTATTTGTCTTTCTTAACCCTTTTAGTGGGATAATTAGATGTATTCACTCAAAATTTCATTACCCTTAATTGTGGAAAGCAGTTTTATATACCAATCTATCTTTTATTGAGACTATTTTCTCTTGAGATATGTGAAGTTTATTGAGGCAATGTGACTTACAGAAAATGCCAATTCTACTTTTTGGTAGATATTTAACATTATTACTGGAATAACCATGAAATTTAATTTCACAGTCGAAGGGCTAAAGAACAAACTGACTTAAACTCCCATCCATCTAAAATCAGATTATTATTGTTATTATAATCATTTAATTTCAGGTATGTCTTAACATTGGTTGTTGATGGCATGAGGAGTGTGAAGAGTTTTCATTTTGACAAAGCTGCTTCTAGTGTCCTTACTACATGTGTAAGTTTTCTTTCCTTGTGTTTTACTTTGCATTTAGTTTCTAAACAGTTTTAAACAAATTCTAATGCAAATGAATCTGAGGTATTGATTGTAGTATACAGCAGAAATTATTGAGATGATACAGATAGCTGTTTTTAAAGGATCTATTTGGTGAGAATGGATCTTAAGACGTTGGGCCTTATAGAGGGGATGACTGAGACTTAAGGCAGTTTGCTGTGCTTGAGAAGATCCATCAAGCTAAGTAAAATTGTAGTTGTCTTTGCATACAGACATGTCCCCTGCATCCCTCTTCAGCTGAGTGATCCTAATCTTGCAGGTTTGTGAGTACTAGTGCCACATGAGAGCACCTGTGCTAGTGCCACTTAAGACCACCTGTGCCGGTGCTGCATAAGTGAAGCTGGTACACTCTGTAAAGTGGTTGGCATTAGGAAGGGCATCTGGCCATGGAAACCATGCCAAAACAAATATGGAACCTGGACAGTTAACTAGCTCATGTCAAGCCATCCAACCCATGGCAGCATGGAAAACAGACATTAAAGGATGATGATGAAGATAACTGAGTTGTAAAGAAAAAAATTTTTTTTTTTTTTTAATTTAGTGCAGACTGGGCATGTGTATATATTCTATTGTTTAGTCATGTCCAAACTATGTCTGATTGTTAGTAAGAAATTATTAACTTGTTTCAAAACATTATTCATGTCATCAAAGTAGTGACTTAAGAGAAGTAGTAGAGAAGTGTATGCCTCATTGTGTTTAGTCTTTCTTCTCTAATTTTTTTTGTTGAAATACTGTTGGGGTTGACTTTTCCTCTTAATCCTCTTGGTTTGATAAAATACTCAATTGTGCAGGTGGATTGATTCTGTTGACTATACTACTCCCCCATGAAAATGTTTCTTGTGCCTATGTAAGAAAACTATTTATATATTTATACGTTTATTTAAAAATATAAAATATTAAAAAATTTGTTTTATTCATTTTGCACAAAAAGAAACAATGCTTATTTTGTTGTTAATTTTTAAGAATATCTTTTGACCATTTTAGGTTCTAAATGAAAATCTTGTGAGTGTCAGTTTGTACCATGCACTCACCTAGATTTGCTAACATAAGTACTGGTAACACATTGGGGGTGCATTCAGACCTTACTGAATTTAACTGTCTACTATCTCAAAAGAAATCTGTTTGTCAAAATATTCTTTTTTATTTATTTATGACAGATGTGTCAGTGTGAAGAAGGGTATTTATTTTTGGGGTCACGACTCGGTAACTCTTTACTTTTGAAGTACACAGAAAAAATGCTTGAAGCTTCTGTCAATAAAATTGATGCTGATGGCAAAAAGGTGAGCTGTCGCTTTTATCTAGCCATAATCTGTTTAAAGTGAAGCTATTAAATCTTTGCTTTCCTCTTATTTTCCTTCAAATTTCATTGCAATATAAAGGTTATTGACTTTTCATTTTGTTTTTGTTTCAGAGTGATCCACCTTGTAAAAAGAAGAGAACTGACAATTCTGAAGTCATGGGTTAGTTGACTGCTAAGCTCTTTGCAGTTTGTTTAGATAACATTTAAGAAGAGACTTACTTGTCATTATTGTTTTACAGAAGATCATCATCATCATCATCATCATCATTTAGCGTCCGTTTTTCATGCTGGCATGGGTTAAAGGGTTTGACTGAAACTGGTAAGCTGGAGCGCTACACCAGGTTCAAATCTGATTTGGCATGATTTCTATGACTAGATGCCCTTCCTAACGTAATCCACTCTAAGAGTGTAATGGGTGCTTTTTATGTGCCACTGGCATGGGTGCCAGTTACATGACACTGGCATTGGTCACATTTATGATTTCATTTGGCTTGATGAGTTTTCTCAAGCATGGCATATCACCAAAGGTCTTGGTCACTTATCATCTCTGTGAGTCCAACATTTTTTATGTGCCCCTGGCACAGGTGCCTATTACATGACGCCAGCATCAGCCATGATTATGGTTTCACTTGGCTTGACAGGTTTTCTCAAGCATGGCATATCGCTAAAGGTCTTGGTCACTTGTCATTGCCTCTGTGAGGCCCAACGTTTGAGGATCATGCTTCACCACCTCATCCCACGTCTTCCTGGGTTTACCTCTTCCACAAGTTCCCTCTACAGTCAGAGAGTTAGAGATTGGCACTTTTTTTACACAGCTGTCCTTGTCCATATGCAAGCTGTCCATATAATATGCTTAGCTGTTAAAAAACGCAATATGTTTCAGAGCTTGGCAAAATGAAATTGCCTCAGAAGTGATCTTGAGAACAACAAATATGTAATTGTGACTTAGTGCTTAGTTATACCTTAGCTGTAGGTTACTATGTCGCATCCATTGCAGAATACACATCTGTTACTCACATGATCATTTCTGTTGCAATTTCATTTTGCCCAGCTCTGTAGTATATTGCATTATGGTGACAAATTATCGTTTACAACTGTCATGTGGTGTCAAGGCAATGCGGCAATAACAGACATGAACATACACATATTCATATGTATTCAACAAACTTCTTTCAGTTTCTGTCTACCATATCTACTCCCAAAACTTTGGTTGACCTGGAGCTATAGTAGAAGACATTTACCCAAAGGTGCTCTGCCATGGTACTGAGCTGGGAATCATGTGGTTGGGAAGGAAACTTCTTATAACACAGCCAATCCTGTTCTTATATATGGAACATATTTACTGACAGGTTAGAAGAATGACATAACTTAATGGAAACACCATAAAATGAAGGCAGTTTGGGATGTCATGTCTGCCTAAATGTCACAAAACCTATCAGTGAATATTTTATTAAAATTTTTATTGTTTCTTTACATTTTGTGCAAATGTATTCATCACTATTATCATCATTTAATGTCTGTTTTCTATATTGGTATGGGTTGGACAGTTTGACCAGAGCTGGCAAGCAGGAGAGCTGCACTAGGTTCCAGTCTGATTTGGCTTTGTTTCTATGGCTGGAGACCTTCCTAATGCTAACTGCTTTACAGAGTGTGCTGGGTACCTTTTATGTGGCACCTACATGGGAGCTTATACATGGCATTGATATAGGTGCTGTTATGTGGTGCTGGCACAGAAGCTTTTCATGTGGTGCCAGTGCAGGTGCTTTTACATGGCATCATCGCAGGGTTCTTTCAGGCCAGTCTTCTTCAGCAGTGGGAGCAGCATTTCTTTTGTGGTGGATGGGTCTTCTTGCATACAGCAAGGTACTAGATATCTTGATCCCTTGTCTTTGTATATTTTTGAAACATGGTCACTACCAACATTTATTTGCGCAGTTTAACAGAAACAGTTTTCTATTTTTTTTCACAGCCTCTGATGTATCACAAATTGATGATCTTGATGAATTAGAGGTGTATGGTGAAGGAGATGCCATCAGTGGAACAACCATTACTTCATTCACTTTTGAGGTAATTTACTTAATTCCTTTCCTTGTATATTGTTTACTGTCATCATGTTGTCATTTAACACCCCCATGTCATCCTTGATCTCACAGACCTATGCTTAAAGAAAATTCAGTCATGATCATCCCATCTTAAATATTTTGCTGGACACTGTATTGAAAAGTATGTCCTGTCATTTATTTAAAATAGTAGGGTGTGATTTGAGGGAGATTTTGATGCTATTTCTAGCAGGTTGAGTGTCTACTTAGTGACACCCCTTTAGGCTTGTTTTATATAATGTTCTCAAAAGTCATTTTATTTACCACTGATTTTGAGTAATAGTTGATGAATTTAGCTAAAGAGCTTTAAATTTCTTTTCCTTCTAGCAGTACAGTAGTTTTTTTTACTTTAACCCTTTAGCATTCAGATTACTCTACCAAATGTCATACTTATTTATTCACATTGTTTTGAATAAATCATGTATTATCTTGTAGCTTTGGGATTTCATTGATGTGATTGTTTACTTTTAGAATGACATAGGATAGATGTGAGAAGCTGGATCTGGTCAGTTTGAACATAAAGCAGGTTGAATATTTTGGCCATATATAGCCAGTTTAAATGTTCAGGGGTTTTTCCTTTTGTTATCCTATTTCTGTCGAAATATACTACCATTTTTTTTTTGTTTTATTTTGAAGATAATGAAGAATTTTGTAAAATAACTTTGTCATTACTAAGCTAGTGTTTGGATCATAAATTAACCTGAAATTTTGATGGAAAACTTTAATTTAGATCACTTTAGGTCAGGAAATGTGTATCAGGATGTGGTTTCAGGTGGTTTGATATCAAAAGTGTTGAGCCGTGGTGTATGTTTCTTATGTGCAGAGAAATCAGTATTCATGTTGTTGACATTAACTTCATTTTATCCTGTTTTATATGTAATGATTGTTTTTGACCCTTTCTAATCAAAATAGGTTTGTGACAGTATTCTCAACATTGGTCCATGTGGAAGAATGGTGATGGGAGAACCTGCTTTCCTTTCTGAAGAGTTTTGTAATACAATAGATCCTGATTTGGAACTTGTAACAACATCTGGGTATAGCAAAAATGGTGCTTTATCAGTATTACAGGTGAGAAGAATATGCCATTTTACAAATTTTTTTTAATTCTTTTATTTGTTTCAGTCATTTGACTGCAGCCCTGCTGGAACAGTGCCTTTAGTCAAACAAATCAACCCCATGACTTATTCTTTGTAAGCTTAGTACTTATTCTATCAGTCTCTTTTGCTGAATTGCTAAGTTACGGGGATGTAAACACACTAGCATTGGTTGTCAAGCAATGGTGGGGAGACAAACACATACACAAACATACATCCACAAACATATACATACAACAAGCTTCTTTCAGTTTCTCTCTACCAAATCCATTCACAAGGCTTTGGTTGGCCCGAGGTTATAGTAGAAGACACTTGCCCAAAGTGCCATGCAGTGGGACTGAACCCAGAACCATGTGGTTGGTAAGCAAGCTACTCACCACACAGCAGTGGAGGCGCAATGGCCCAGTGGTTAGGGCAGCGGACTCGCGGTCATAGGATTGTGGTTTCGATTCCCAGACCGGGCGTTGTGAGTGTTTATTGAGTGAAAGCACCTAAAGTTCCACGAGGCTCCGGCAGGGAGATGGTGGCGAACCCTGCTGTACTCTTTCACCATGACTTTCTCTCACTCTTACTTCCTGTTTTCTGTTGTGCCTGTAATTCAAAGGGTCAGCCTTGTCACACTGTGTCATGCTGAATATCCCCGAGAACTACGTTAAGGGTACACGTGTCTGTGGAGTGCTCAGCCACTTGCACGTTAATTTTTTTTTCCTTCATTTTAACATTGTTGCATTGTAGTTTTGTTGCATTTGTGAAAATTATCAGCTCGCTAATAGATTGGGGTTTGAGATGTTTTACCTCTCAGTTTTAGTTCTGCCTCTTTGTCATTGTTGCTTCGATGCTGACTCATTTGATGTGAAACATCTGAATGTTTTGCTAATTCTCTCTCCTTCTCCCCCCCTCTCTCTCTCTCTCTTCCCCTCTCTCTCTCTCTTCCTCTCTCTCTCTCTCTTCCTCTCTCTCTCTCTCTTCCTCTCTCTCTCTCTTCCTCTCTCTCTCTCCTTTTAAGTTTATGAACATATTTCGTGTTATGTGTATGAGGAGAGTGAAAGTGTTTATGGTGGCACGTAAAAAGCAACCATACTGGTGCCACATAAAAGCACCCGGTATACTCTGTAAAGTGGTTGGCATCAGGAAGGGCATCCAGCTGTAGAAACCATGCCAAAGCAGATGTGTGGAGCTTGGTGTAGCTCTCTGGCTTGCCAGCTCCAGTTAAACTGTCCAGCCCATGCCAACATGGAAAATGGATGTTAAATGATGATGATGTTTAATTAATGAATTGTAATGTCTTTCTCTCTCTCTCTCTTACTGTATCTGTATGTGTGTATTTCTGCCAGCACTTATGTTCATGAGCGTGTGTGTGTTTGCCTCCAGTGCCAAAAACTATTAGCACTGGAACAGTTTCAATGTCCAGTCAGCTGTGCTAAATCACCAGCATCCAAATAGCCATGCTTCCATTGTCTCACTCCATGTAAATTAAGCTTTCATCTTCTTGAAACCATTTGAAGACTTTGTGGTAAGTGTCTTGTTTATAAATAGTCTTTCATGACAAAGAATAAAAACTATAATTGTGAACTGACATACTTAGTAAATTATATTATCATGTTAATGCTACCTTATATTGGTATCAACACTTACTTTCTGTGCTTTTAGATAAATGTCCCAACCTGTATGAATCAACACCAGATAGAATATATTTATGGATTTATGATCCTTATGTCAAATCTTGGCAGCAAAATACTGAAAACAAAACCTGAATCTGGATTCATAGAAACAATGATACACTCTACCAGTTGTCCACACTTGTGTTTCTGGGCAGGTTATTTATTTTGTTTGTGCTTCACTTTCCCAAAATCAAAGAATCTTACTCAAAGATAGTCTGTGACCTTAACCAAGAAAAGATTCTTCTCTCAGCAGTTTAGCGTTGCAAAGTCTGGAAGTAAATACCAGCATTATGAGAATCTGTGTATCAACCAAATATCATAATTATAATTTAAATGAAATAATTATAAAATAAAATTATTCTCAGTATTATTTATTTAACTATTTCAGCGGAGTATCCGTCCTCAAGTTGTGACAACATTTGAGCTGTTTGGCTGCTTGGACATGTGGACAGTATTTGGAAGCAAAGCAGATTCAATAACTGATGAAGACATCTTGAAAACAGATGTGAGTTCTTTTTGAAGAGGTTCTTTATTTTTCTTAAAATTAAAACTGATATTGATTAATTTATTATTATCTGGTAAAGATAATTTCTTATGTAAACTGGAGATTTAAGAGGACAAGATTAGTTTATTAAATTACTCTCAGTGGTTTGATTCGTATTTTATTTTATTGTACCTGAAAGGATGAAAGGTAAAGTTGACTTGAAACAAATTTGAACTCAAAATGTAAAGAGCTAGAACAAATATTTCAAAGCATTTTATCGGAACTCTTATTTTTCACCCATTATATTAATTTTTCCTTGTTGTAAGGGATATTATCCAACCATCTTGCAAGTGGTCTACCTTTGAGTCTCCTGCTTGTTGACCTTTCCCCTAAAATCTGTCCTGTATGTCTAACCATGTGGTTAGACATCCTAACCACATGCCTGTTGTACCTCTCCATGTGGAGAAGTAGTGGTTTTATCTGTAGTAACTCCCTGATCTCTGAGTTATGCATTCTATCAAGTAAAGTTACTTCAGCAGCCCTTTGGAACAATCACTTCACTGAAATCTCAAAGCTACAAGATAATGCATGATTAATTCAAAACAATGTGAATAAATAAGCATTACATTTGACAGAATAATGTGAATGCGAAAGGGTTGATAATATATGCCTCCTTCCAAAAGACGTACTCCCATAGTACCATGTTGTCTGCTAATATTAACCAGCTGATCATACTCTTATCAATTTTGACTTCACTTCCTCCCCGGCCGGACATTTCAATGCACTTCATAAAAATTATATGAAAAGGAGAGGTGACAACAGGATTCCCTGGTAGAGTTCACCTACTTTGAAAGGTTTTGACTAACACCAGTTATCCAAACTCAGATACAGGGATATGTACAGGAAATTGCTTCAGTTGGTCTTGCTGACAGCTGCTTCTAATAAGATCTGAAGAACATGTCTGAGGACTCTGTTCCATGACTATCAGAGGAATAGTGAGCTGTGAAGATGGATGGGTGTCATAAAGAATGTATGTAAACACCAGATAGCATTTTACCTGTAGTTTTACTGATTCTGCCAGTATGTTGCCTTGGTTTGAAGTATCACAGGTATTTTACTGCCAGTTTACTGAACCAAATTTTAACATCAAATTTGAAGCAGTTATTAAGCTACAGCTTGCTTCACACACTGACACACACATTGACTTACTGTTATCTTAGAGTCCCTGTAGATCTTACATTAAGAAGGGGACATTGATGATACATCATCCTAGTACAAACTCAACCTGCATCACATGTGAACAAATTCTCTTCCATATTAGCTGCTTTCATAACATGGTTTATAATATGATATTTTTCTGTTAAACATGTGTTGCATTGTTTTGAACCATTATGGAATAAGGTGGTTAAGTCCAGGATAGAGCATGTAGTATTTGGCGGCTTCATCTTTTATTTCTTTATGAGTAGTAAGGTAATTTTCTTGTAGGATTTGAAAGAGCTCAGTATAGTCTGCTCCCCGTACATGAGCTTTTCAATTTTATGGTAAACCATATGTATATCTCAAAGTTATCTCTAGCTGATTTTAACAATGCTTAAAATATTTATTAGATGATTGAAAAAGAAAAATGTACATATCAAAAGGAAGTGTTATAACACTATTCCACATATACAAAAACAGCCATACCAACAATCCATCATCAGCTACCCCACGGATATCATTATAGTTTCGACACCTGGGCAGTATCATTCAATTTGGTGGTATCAACAGCACTAAAATAAGTGTTGTTTGGGAACAAACATACCAAAGAAACCACAACTTTCAAACACATTTACCCTATGTACAACAGTATTGGTAACTAAATTCAATAAGTAAATCAATAACCAACTCCTAAATATGTAACTAAACAGCAACCAAACCTTTAAGTCATACATTATATTCAAGTAATTTACGAATATTAATTTCTAATGTATGTTATTTCTTACCAAGTTCATATGAAATGAAACTGGTTTTTGAACTGTATAAGATAGGAAAATTTTTTTTCATTTCATTCTTAGTTGAAAGATGAAAATGAAGAGAAAAGCGATGAGAAAAAGGCTATCGGTGAAGATGTAACACAAAAAGATGGTAAAGCAATTCCTGAAGAAGATATTGAAGATGGCCATACATTTTTAATATTAAGTAAAAGTGACTCTAGCATGGTAAGTCTTTTATATTAGTTTTTTTTTCTTTCTGTTGTAATTATTTTGGTTCTGTCATTTACTTATGTAGTAATTTAAATTAACTGAATTATGTTTATTTACATTTTCTCTTATCTTGTATTAATCTTTCTAGATATTACAGACCGGTCAAGAAATTATGGAACTCGACCACAGTGGCTTCAGCACACAAACACCAACTGTATTTGCTGGGAACATAGGAGATAATAAATATATTGTTCAGGTGTCTCCTATGGGAGTACGTCTTTTAGAAGGAGGTTTGTACTGTTATAATTTATAACTACATTCAGATTTTATTTTAAATATTTAAGCACAGGCATGGCTTTGTGCTAAAGAAGTTTGCTTCTCAGCCATCTGATTTCAGGTTCATTCCCACTGTGCATTACCTTGGGCAAGTGTCTTCACTATAGCTCTGTGCCCACCAATGCTTAGTGAGGGAATTTGGTAGATGGAAACTTAAGGAATCTCATAGGGTGTATATGTGCATGTGTTTATTTGAATGCTTACTATCTGCTGTGTACTATGCTACAGATGGTGACGACACCTTGTAGTTAGGCTGCAGCCAGTGACAGTTGTTGGCGTTTTTCGTTAACGAATCGTTCACTAGATCTACACTTGGAATTTCTCTGGAATAAAACTTCTTTTTTATTTGAAAAACAGATAAGGTTTTTGTGACAGGAAGAGCATCTTGCCTTAAAAATCTTGCCTCAGCTATCTCCCTGTTTAACCATCACTAGCATGGGAAACAGACATTATACATTTGATTGAACAAAGGAGTTGCTGCTTGATTTTTTTCAAACTGAACTGTTCAAATTTAAAATTTAGGAATTTAAATTACCTGATACCACCACCACCACCTCCTCCATCGTCATTTACCATCCAGTTTTTCAAGCTTGCTTAGGTCAGACAGAATTTACTGAGGCAGATTTTCCACAGCTGGAAGCTCTTCTTGTCACCAATCCTTGCCTTTTTCCAAGCAAGGTAATATTTTCCCATGACCAGACAAATTTTTCATGGAAGACTGAACAGCCTTGCTTGTATGACAATGATGCTCATTTCTAGACAAGGGCACACACAGGCACATACACTCATTCACTCACTCACACATATACACATGTATAATGAGATTCTTTCTATTTCTGTTTACCAAATCCACTCACAAGGCTTTGGATGACTTAGGATTATAGAAGACAGTTGCCCAAGATGCTGCACAGTAAGACGGGACCCAAGGCCTCTTGGTTGGGAAGCAAGCTTCTTAACCACCCAGTCACACACACATACCTGACAGTTAAATATAAAAAAAAATGAAAAAAGGCATGATTGACTTTTCTTCACTTTAGGGAAGGAATCTAATGTTAAATCATGTTCATCATCATTTAGTGTTCATGCTCTATGTTGGCATAGGTTGGACAGTTTGACTGGATTTAAAGTGTCCAAGGACTGCATTGAGCTCAAATGTCTGCTTTGGCAGGGTTTTTATGGCTAATGCTCTTCCTAAAGCCAACCACTTTACAATGTGGACTGGGTGCTTTTTTTCATGCCACCTGCACTAATGAGGTCACCATGTAGTATGCAAGACTGAGTCATAGGAGAGGAGTGCAATTAATTTTGGCAGGACATTGGTTGGAATCATCCAATGTCAATAGACCAGTTTGTCACTCTTAGTTTGGCAGTATTTGTATTTAACACCAAATTGCTACAGTTTGATTAATGGTAAACTGAATAAGAAGGAAAATTATTAGCCCTTTTAACTGCATAAATCAGATATATCCATTCAAAATTTCATTACCCTTATTTGCAGAAAGCTATCTGAGGAATTATTTTTTGTTGAGACGTGTCCAGCTTATTGAGGCAACATGACTTGCAGAAAATACCAATTTTATAATTTGGTAGATATTTTGTACCGTTACTTGAGTAACCATGAAATTTAATTTCACATTTAAAGAGCTAATGTGAGGTTAAATAAGGAAACAGTGAAAAAAAAAAAAAAAAAAAAAAAACTAATTGGTATCAGTATTCAAAATGTCCCAGTATCAAATGACAGTTATAATCTCGACTAGATACTGATTGAGTCAGCAAGTTTAGCAGTAAATTGCTATTACAAAACTCAGTTTGAGTTAATTAAGAAAAATCTGTTGAAAGGGTGCTGGCTAATTTCAGAATGCAATATACAAAATGTGTAGCCATCAATCATACAACTGCATTTAAGGAAATAAAAGTTTCAGATTGTCAACATAACTGAACAGAAACAACTGTTGGAATATATTGATTGATATTCGTGTTGTAATTTTCCAACGTTTCCAAATTTCCCTGAGTATCTCTATTTCATTTTGACCACTAGAATTCTCTCCCTTGCCTTCGAAAAATTGTGACTGGGTCAGAAACTTTGAATCAGATTTTTCTATGAATGGTTGCTCTTATTGTCATCAACCCTTACCTATTTCGTAGCACAGTAATATTTCTCTTAGTCTGTCAAACAACAAACAACCTGGACATACTTTCATGGAGAATTGTAAACAATGGGGATTCTTTGATTGTGATCAACATGCTCACGAAGAGAAGAATACACACTCACTCCTTCTACTTACAAATTTCTTTAATTTAAAATTCTTTTCAGCTCCTTTAATAAGTGCTTCCTTGATAGCCTTACAACAGAAAATATGAAATGGTGTTAATGGTGGTATAACTATTTATTTCAACTGGTGCTGTCAAATATCACACACATATTGATTTCATGTTTCTAGTTAAAGTGCTGTTTTGGTTAAGTTATATCTAGTCTCAATTTTGTTGTTGATATGTCATTGTTCCTTTCTTTCTTGTCAATTCTTTCCAAGTTTATAGGGTTTCCTCATCACTTTTTTTTTTACTGCTTTTGCGGATTCCCCACGATGCTCTGTCACCATCCAAATCTATTGTTATGAATTTGAATTGGGAACTTGAGTCATAGTGAACCTTTCATTTGTTGATTACACAACTATAGATGCCACCCCTATGGATGTGTTGCAGTTACTCTCTTGATAGAGCTTGGTGATTCTGACCATTGATCTGGGATTCCTCCACTCAGCATCAATGTAAGAAGCACCATTGCCTTAGTTGTGCTCTTCCATTACCTCTTCACAATCCACCATGTTGCAGTCCCATGACTTCAACCTTGTCACTTGATTATTCCATAATATATGCATATGTTGTTTTATGGTATATACAAGATTTAGTTCTTTTTCGTCCAGTTGCACACAACTGCCTTATTATGAACCAGACACTCTTGAAGAAATTCATGAACCAATGACAAACGTCTATTTGACTGTGTATTCTGGTAGAATTAGCAGCTAAATCTCTTTGAGTCACATCATATTGTCTTAGAAAAGGACATATTCGTTAATGTAGTCTGAGGGTCAATGATCACAACTGGAATATCATTGATCATTGGTCTGCTCAGTTAGGTTTGATCTTGGGTTTAATAACAACTACCTTGTGAAATTGGTTTCTAGTTTTAGTCATAGTAATTGCAAATCTATTTAAATTTTGTACTTACTTAAGCCCTTCACACCATAAGGAGGTCAGCAACGACTTTTCTCCACTGTTCTGGACAGTTTTTTTTTGCTTCTCATCAGTTAGATTCTTCACAAGTGCTGATGTCATGAAAAAGGCACCTAGTACACTCTGTAAAAGTGGTTGGCATTAAGAAGGGCATCCAGCTTGTCAGTTCATGTTGAACCAACACATGCTGGCATAGAAAAAGAGATGTTAAATAATGATGAAATACTTTAGATCATTATTTCTTTCATAGTAACTGTTGTAGGATATCTTATAGAAACTTGAATAAATTGAATTATAAAAAAAAAAGGATGATCAATTATTTTCAGTTTGTTGTCTTGGTAAAAACAATCTAAGACTTTCACAAAGATAAAAATCTCACTTATACTGTTAAGGCTTATACTGTTTAGGCTAAAATAATTTTATGATTTGTTTACTTTTAATATTTATGAAAATTTCTTTTACAGTTAAACAACTGCAACATATTCCCATTGATGTGGGTTCACCTATTGTTCACTGCTCTGTTGCTGATCCTTTCTTGTTGGTTATGAGTGAAGAAGGCCAGGTGGTGTTATTGTCCCTAAGAGCTGACAACTTTGGTAGTGGTGTCCGACTTGCAGTCACCAAACCACAGTTACAACAGGTAAAACATCATTGTCAATGTCATCATCATTGTTGTCATCATCATCATTGTCATCGTTACCATCAACATTTAGTGTCCACTTTTCTGTGCTTAGATGGATTAGATAAAACTTTTTGAGGCAGATTTTCAGCAGTTGGATGCCTTTCCTGTTGTCAACCTTCTCAGGTTTCCAAGCAAAGTAATATTTCCCCATAGCTAGACATGTTTCTCGTGGAAGACTAGAAACAAACATCATAGCTTGTATGATGATGATACTCACTCACAGCCTTCTCATGATGTCAAGACTAGGGTACACACACATGCACATACATACGATGGGCTTCTGTACAGCTTCCATCTATCAAATTTAATTCACGAGGTATTGGTCAACCCAAAGCTATAATAGAAGACACTGGTTCAAAGTGCCAAACAGTGGGTTAGAACCTGAAACCACATGGTTGAGAAGTGAAACTTGTAACCATGTAGTCATGCCTATACCTATTTCATTTCTCTTTCATTTTTCCTTTTCTTCACTTTATTTTCTTTTTCCCTTTTGTCCTTTCTTTTCATTCATTTTAATTTATATATAATTAAAAATCTGGAATTTCTACTCCTCAAAATAATAAAAATGCTTTAACTGCAAAAACAATGTATTATAACTATTTCAGAAAAACAAAATCATCAGTTTATGTGCCTATAAAGATCTCAGTGGGTTATTTACCACAACAACGATCAAAGCCGATACATATTCTGCAAACCCACTGGAATTTACCAAAGTACACAAAATACCAGAAGAACGGTTATCTAGTAATCTCACTTGCAGGTACTTACTTGATTCTCTATTTTTCAATTGTGGGTTTTTTTCACTCTGTCCTTTTATTGAATGGTCACATAAAGATTATTTTAGTTTTAGTGGAAATGTTGGTTTCAAATTTTGGCTCAAGGCCAGTAATTTCAGAGGAGGAGGTAAGTTGATTACATCAACCTCAGTATTCAATTGGTACTTGTTTTATTGATCTTGAAAGAATGAAAGGCAAAGTCAACCTTGGCGGAATTTGAAATTCATGTTAAAATCTTGGTAACTAATCCTGAATTCTAATGCCATTGTAAGAAATTCAAGTTCTATTTCTAATCAAATGTTTTCTGCTTTTTGGTTACTCAGTGTTAATTTTGTTGTGTTTTGAATTTGAGCATTTGCATGTATGTGTTGGAATAAATATGTCTCTGTTGGCGTATGTGTATGTGTGTATTAACATGTGCTTTTGTGTGTTTAACATGTTTGTGCATATGTGTTTACGTGAATGTGACCATTTATGTGTATATTCATGTGTGTACGTGTGTTTGAAATAGTACATTGAAATTTATATGATTTACCAAAACGTTATTTTTCCCCTATTATTTTCATGTTTGTAACCTTTTTTATTTTATTTCCTCTCTCTCCAGCTTCATTGATGATGAAGATGAATTACTGTATGGAGAATCTGAATCTGTGTTTGGGAAAACTGTAAACAATAGCAATAAACATGCTCCTAAACAGAGGTAATAAATCATTTGATAATGACTATTTGGAAACTTCAATTAAACTGATTGAGTATACATATATCAGGTAGTTTCTGATAAGTCATAAACATAAGTCTGATAGACATATTTTGGGTCTCCAGAATTTATTCATTGAATATAATGAGTCTGTTGATTGATTTTTAGAATGTTAGAGATCAATCTAGCTGTATCCAGTTTTAAACTAAGAGCTACCTATGACAAAGCAGTTTGTTAACATAATGCTTGAATTAGCTATTCGTTTACTAAGTTATTTTTCTGTCTTTAAATTTGTTATTATGCTGGACCTTTTGTCACTTTTAGAAGATAATTAGGCATCTAGCTATGTTCACATTGCCTGTATTGAACTAGTTATGTTAGGATTAAAAGCAAGAAATTTATTTAGTGCTAGATAAGTTGAAAGCAGAAATGAACATGGTATAGTCTTGCCAGTAATGGACAGAGGTTTCAACTTCTGTCTTCAGTAATATGCTGTGTATCTGACAAAAGCATTCAGCTCTCACTGGCCCAATTCTAGCAATAGATTAGTTTTGTAAGGAGTACAAATCTATAAGCTGTGTCATCACTATAATTACTGAGTGTTAGCATACAGTACTTATTTCATATCTTCCCACAGGCTAATATTGAATATTGATGGTTCTACCAGCAACACATAAAAATGTTCTTTTCTTTTAGCCTTTTACTTGTTTTAGTCATTGGACAGCAGTCATGATAGGGGCACACACCTTGAAAGCTTCAGTCAATCAGATTGGCAATTGACTCCCCACCCCTAGCAGTGCTTATTTTAAGCCTGGTACTTTTTCTGTCAATTCCTTTTGCTAAACCACCAAGCTATGGAAGCATAAACAAACCAGTACCATTTACAAGCAATGGGAGACAAAGACATGCATGCACACACCAACATATGTGTGCACACACACACACACACACACACACACACACACACACACACACACACACGACTCCTACACTACCAACTAAATTCCCTCACAAGGCATTTGGCCAACCTGAGGTTATAGTAGAAGAACCTTACTCTAGGTTCTGTGGTGGGACTGAACCTGAAACGATGTGGTTGCAAAATGAACTTCTACAGAAAGCATCTTAGCTTTAAACTCAGAGAGCGAGCCTGTAACTCTATATGTGCTTATGATTTAGTGAATTTGTTAAGTCTGATATATTTTCATTAAGAAATTTTGTTTACGTTACCTTCTAAAATTTTACTCTTACTGTAATTATTGCTAATTAGTGCAGCTCATTACATTGATTGTTTTCATTTCATTTCATCTTCAGTCCATCTGATATCTACCAAAAAAAAGAAATAAAAGCTTCTTATTGGGTTGTAATATGTCGGGAAAATGGTGTACTTGAGGTGAGTTTAAACATTTAGTTTGAGATGCGTAATTCCATAAGGCAATGAAACAGGGTAGTGCTTTGAAGAGTGAAGTGATTTCTGAGGAATGAGCTGAATATGACTGTGAAGTGGTACATTATGTGAAAGAAGATGAATGGAAGTAAAATCGAAGACATGGTTGGTCATCAAAGTCATTAGCTGGTGTAATTTTCTTTAGTGGATTTATTAAAGGAAAAAGGGAGCCTGGTGTAACCATCTGGTTCACCAGTCCTCAATCAAATTGTCCAACCCATGCTAGCATGCAAAGCAGACGTTAAACGATGATGATGATGATTTATGACCTTTTTCAGGGGTTTCCAGGGCTGGAAGGGAGGAAATTATCCTTAGACCAGACATCTAGCCTGAACACTTGCATCAAAATGGATTCCACTAAAAGCACCCCAGTCATGTAATGGTGTTATACTGAGTAATCCAATTATTTCTGCATAAAAGATTAGGATGCTGGTATGTTTGCTTCCCAACCATGTAGTCTTGGGTTTAGTCCCACTGTGTTGCGCCTTGGACAGTCCTTTATTATTGTCCCAGGCTAACCAAAGCCTTGTGAGTAGATTTACTAGAGGGAAACTGAATAAGGGCCATTGAATCATCATCATTGTTTAATGTCTGCTCTTCATGCTGGCTTGGGCTGGACGGTTTGACATGAGGGAGCTGTTCAGACTCCAACTGTCAGTTGTGGCATGGTTTCTATGGCTGGATGCTCTTCCTTATGTTGACCACTTAATGTATATATGTACAGGGTCTGGTGAATATATTGTTGTCTAAATTATGCAAAAATGAAAATAACACTGACGTATCATTTTAGCAGATATATTTTCCAAAATTACATAAAAATATCTTGAAATACTAAAGAGTAAATTTATTCAATAAAATTGCCATTGGCTTCAACCACGGCCTCTGGATAACTTCAGAATCTCCTGCAATTCTTCTGGACGGTCTCCTTGTTTAAGTTGGTGAATGCTGTCATAATCCTTGCTTTCAGTTCATCTTTGATGTTACAAGGAGTTTTGTTGGCCTCTCGCTCAAGGGGGTTGCAGTCTGGGAAGTTAGGTGGCCAGATGTTAGGAGTGATGTGATTGCAGAAATTGTCTGACAGCCATGACTGGATTCTCCTGCTTGTGTGGCTTGGTGCAGGGTCCTGTTGCCAGACATAGTCTTCCAGTAGCCACCCTCTTGACCTAGGGCAGCATTACCTCCTCCAGGCACTTGATGTAGGCCTCCATGTTGAGTCTGAGGCCGTGTGGGAAGATGAATGGAGGCATAATGTCACCATCACTAGTGATCACTCCAAACACCATGATGTTAACTGGAAGTTTGATTTTTATCACTCTCGGTACATGTTTTAGAGACACAGCAAGCCAATATTTGTTCTGTGTGTTCACCATCTGTTCATATTGGAGCTTCCGGCACAAATGCCAAGCAGTACAACATGTTTCCAAATTTCTGGCAGAGTGAATTGCATCATGGTGATGTTTTTCTCACAGACAGTGCCCAACTGACCATACTATAATGTGTAGTCGACAAAATCAAAAGCAAATAATGCACATGCACGAAATTAAAAATATAAAATGGTGACAATTTACTCATTGCACCCTGTATGTCTATGTATATATGTGTGTTTGTGTGTACCCTTGTCTAGATATCATGTGATTATTGTAAAAGAGCATCATTGTCATACAAGCAAGCTTGTTCATTTCCAGTCTTCCTGGAGAAACATGTCTAGCTATGGGAAAATAGTGAGGGTTGGCAATAGGAAGGGCATCCAGTTGCAGAAAATCTGCCTTAAATTTCATTTAATCCATGCATGAATGGAAAAATGATGTTAAATGATGATGTATAAATATGAGAGGATGATATTATGCTTTGTTGTGGTGGTATACTTTTTGTAGAATCTTTTCTTTTGTTTTGATTCTATTTGGGAAGGGATCACTTTGCTTCCTGTATACCAGTGTTGCTCTTTGTGTTTGTTTTTTTTTGTCTATTTCAAGTGTGTAAAAAAGAAAAATCAAGAAGTATCTCATTATTTTCTTTGCAGATTTATACCTTACCTGATTTTCGAATGACCTATTATGTAAAGAATTTTCCTATGGGACAAAAGGTTTTGGTGGACAGTGTGCAAATGACAGAATTATCTGTAAGGCCTAGGTATGTAAAATGCTGTGTCTCTTCCATCCTTAAGTTCTAGGATAGTTTCCATTTATTATGTGAAAAAAAAAAGCTTGTTTCCACCAATATATATATATATATATATATATATATATATATATATATATATATATATATATGTGTGTGTGTATATATATATAATCATCATCATCATCATTTAGTATCTGTTTTCCATGCTGGCATGGGTTAGATGGTTTGACTGGATCTGGTAAGCCAGAGAGCTGCAGCAGGCTCCAGTGTGTTTTGGCTTGGTTTCTATGGCTGGGTGCTCTTCCTAGTGCCAACCACTCCACAGAATGTAGTGGGTGCCTTTTACATGTCACTGGTATGGGTGTGTTTTATGTGTTTCCGACACTGGCTACGACTACAATTTAACTTGGCTTGAAGTGTCTTATCAAACAGCAAATCGACAAAGGTCTTGGTCACTTGTCATTGTCTCCATGAAATTCAGCACCTGAAGATCTTACATCATTGCCTTGTCCCATGTCTTCTTGGGCCTACCTCCTCCACAGGTTCCCTCTACATTTAGGGATTGGCACTTCTTTATGCAGTTGTTTTTTATATTAATGTTTTCTGAATAAATTATATAATTCTTTTTCTTTTGAGGTAATATTCTTACATCTACCAAATTATAATTTAGAGGCCGTCATCATCATCCTAATCAGGATTCAGTCAGGCAACTCGCCCAGACCAATAAATCATATTAGTTAATCAATAGCTGAATGTCTCATCTGCGGTTGCTGTGACTACAAATGATAGCAGTAGATTGCTAACTAAACTGGTTGATCCTGGCCATTGACAGTTTGTTGACTGTTCATCTGCTCAGCATTTAGTGACATTTGCCATTGGCTCAATAGTTCATGTCTGCCATACTGCATCCCATGATTTCAACTTAACTGTGGCTTGGGTGCTTATAAGATGTGAGGCTTTAGCAAGGTGCCATCCGTGATTTGATTGATCTGGGGCTGTTTATTCCCATGTTTACAGCTGACTTTATTTACGTGCTAATTAACTCAGATCTGGGACCCTGACAGGTGCTAGTACTCTGGGTCAGAATAGACCTGGGAACAATAATAGTTAAGAGGTGGTTCTACACTCCCACAAATCTTGGAACTCCTGAAACAGACCTCAATACTAGATGCAATTTAAAGTCATCCCAAGAACATAAGAAGATTTAGAGATTATAATGATTTATTAATTATGCATGATAGCTTAGTCAAGTAGATTTAACCCTTTAGCTTTTAAACTAAATATTCTACTTGTTTTATGTTCAAGCAAGCAAGATCCAGCCTCTCATACTTATACAATATTATTCAAAATATAAGCAATCAGATCATTGAAATCTGAAAGGGATGAGATTATATGAGGTGGTTTCAAAAAGTTTCCAGACTAGTTCTGTAGCATGCCAACAGATGACAGCACACAGCTGCGTGTGCAGTGAGAGCAAGCAGTGACCTTCATCGATGTGTTTACTTCACAAGTTGTAAAATTTCTGTTTTTCTGATCACATGTATGCTGTAGCCTGCGATTTTATCATGGACAGGAACAAAACGCCAGTGTGAAATTTTGTGTTAAACTTGGTAAGTCTGCTACAGAGACATTGAAATACTTTGACAATCTTACGGCGATGAGGCAACAGGTGGTACACAGTGTTTCGAGTGGAACAGGCACTTCAAAAGTGGAAGAACATCCTTGGAAGACCTGCTACAAGCATCACTTATGGAAATGTGGTATTGTGCATTGAGAATTTGTCCCCCAGGGCCAGACCATCAATTGAGAGTTCTACTGTGACGTTTTGAAGTGTTTGAGGGAGGACATTTAGTGAAAGCGACTGGATCTGTGGAGCGCAAAGAATTGGATTCTTCATGATGACAATGCACCCTGTCACCAAACTCTCCTCACTCACGAGTTTGTTGCCAAAATCAACAAGGTATCATTTTTGCACTTGTCCTATTCATCAGACTTAGCACCTGTAGACTTCCATCTCTTCCTCAAGATGAAAATGCAGCTCAAAGGTCACTGTTTTAACACTGTTGATATCCAGAGAGAATTGCAGCTCAAAGGTCACTGTTTTAACACTGTTGATATCCAGAGGGAATTGCAGAAGGTCCTTGTCTTGCTTATGGAAAATGACTTCCAGGCTGGATTCCAAAAGTGACAGGAATACTGGGATGGTTGTATTGCTGTATAAGGTGACTGTTTGGAAGAAGATGATGTTGGAAGAAGGTGATGTTAAAACTTAGGTAAATAAGTTATTTTTTATTAAACATAACTAGTCCTGGAACTTTTTGATTCCACTTCATATATGATGAATTCAAAGCAATATGGAGAAATAAGCATTACATTTGACAGAGTGATCTTCAGATTACTCTGTTAAAGAGTTAAGTGTGTTGCCTTTTGATATAATTTGCTGCAGGACAAAAACTATCTATTGATCAGTAAGTGAGAGGTATCAAAACTTATCCATTTGGGCTGCTTCATATTTTTTAATATTTGTTTATTTCACATTGCTCCAGTTCACTCGGCTGTAGAAATGAGTTGCAACATCACTGGTGCCAAGCTGTATTGGTCTTTGCCTTTCTCTTGAACAACAACTGATATGCATGGGTGACTGCTGATCTTCCACAAACAATTTTGCCTGGACTTGTGCCTTGGAGGGGAACTTTCTTGGTGTAATCCCATGATCATTTGTGACTGAAGGGGTCTTCCTTCAGTCACAAATGTCACCGCATATAAGTGTAGGGATGGCTTGGTGGTTAACAAGTCTGCGTGAGAACTATGTGGCATAAAGTTCATTTCCACTGCATGGCATCTTCTGCTTTAGTTGACATCTTCTACTATGGTTGCAGACTGACTTATATTTTATAGAATTGGTAGATGGAAACTGAAAGAAGATTGTCATGTTATGTGTTTTTTGTCTTCCTCTTGTTTGTGCATATATTGAAAATTAAATCGCTGTTCCTACAGACAGTATCATTTGCTTACAATCTTTTATGAAAATGTATTTGGCCTCCGAGGTGTTCATTTGGTTGAATGAATGACTGGCAAATATTACCTTTCTTGGAAACAAGGGAGGGTTGGTTATTGCAAGAGCATCTAGCCACAGGAAATCTACCTCAACAAGTTTTTGTCTGACTCATCTTACTCATGCAAGATGGAAAAATGAACAATAGAATAATGATAATGATTTCTATTGAAATATACTACCTTTATGTTTCAATTAATTTTGGAAGGATTTCGTAAAATAAGCAACTTCTTCGTAATGCAGCCTATGTTTGGAACATAAGTTAACAAAAGGTTGTTATATAAAAAATTGTTGGATGATCGTAATGTAAATATGAAAATTTTAAAATGGATGTTTTTTTTCTTTGTGTAATTGAATTAAAGGTCGTCTTAGTTGAGTTGGTGTCAAAGGATTAAATACACAGTCATGTTTTGATTTATTTCCGTTTATTCAGATAAAAAAAAAAATGACCTCATTCACCAAATCCAAACAAACTAACAACCCCCCCCTCCAAATAATCGTTTTCTTTTTCTTTTGCAGTATGAGCAATACTAGTAGTAGTAGTGACCGACAAGAAAAAGTTATTGGTGATATGCCAGTTATTAAGGAGCTTCTGTTGGTTGGGCTTGGTTGTCGCAATTCACGGCCTCATTTATTGGTAAGCTAAATTTTACTTCTCTAGTGTAATACATTCATCATTCTCTAATATGATAAAAACCTCTCTACATGTTTAACGAATGACAGTGGAGGCTGGCATTTACAACAACTGCTGTAATTATTGTAGGTAAGTGTAAGTACCTTGAGAGAAAAGTTGAACCTAAGAAGCATCAGTTGTGGTATGCGAGAGAGACGATTGCGCTGGTATGGTCATGTGGCGAGAATGGATGAGGATAGCTGTGTGAAAAAGTGCCACACCCTAGCAGTTGAGGGAACCTGTGGAAGAGGTAGGCCTAGGAAGACCTGGGATGAGGTGGTGAAGCATGACCTTCGAACATTGGGTCTCACCGAGGCGATGACTTCTGACCGAGACCTTTGGAAATATGCTGTGCATGGGAAGACCCGGCATGCCAAGTGAGACCTAAATCCAAGGCCTCTGCCTTATGTGTGCCTTCCTTCATTGGACACTAAACTCTGCTTGCGAAGACCTGTTGAGGCAAGTGAAATTGAAATCGAACTAAATTCGACGACTGGCACCCATGCCAACGTCTTCTCCTTCATTGGACACAAAACTTGGCTTGCGAAGACCTGTTGGGGCAAGCGAAAGTAAAATCGTGATGGCACCTGTGCCCAGCATCGCCATCCTGGCACTTGTGCCAGTGGCATGTGTAAAGACATTCGAGTGAGATTGAGCGTGGTCGTTGCCAGTACCACCTGACTGGCCTTCATGCCGGTGGCACGTAAAAGCATCCACTACACTCTCGGAGTGGTTGGCGTTGGAAGGGCATCCAGCTGTAGAAGCTCTGCCAAATCAGATTGGAGCCTGGTGTAGCCATCTGGTTCACCAGTCCTCAGTCAAATCGTCCAACCCATGCTAGCATGGAAAGCGGACATTAAACGATGATGATGATATATATCCTTCTCTTTTCACTTCACTGTGTCCCTGTAATTATTTTCTTCTGTTCCTCTTTCCCTACCTCTCTCTCTTCTCTCCCGACATGACTGGTGTTCGGCCAAGCCTGATCTTTCTTTCTTGGTTCGGCTGTCGTCCATGCAACATCTATATTCCTCCCTGTGCCTGTGAAATCTTGTATCCCTGCCGTAAAGCTTTATTTCCACACGCGCCAGCTTAATTTAATTTGTCCATAGTCAAAAGACACTTGTTTTTATGTCCTGTTATTTGTATTTGTGTAACATTCTCCGTTTTTTTTCCCTACCTTGTTTTCGTATACATTCGCTGCTTTCTTTCAAGGGATCTAATACTGTTAGCTTAGTTTTTCCTTGGGGCTGGCCAGATTGGAGCAATCTCGAGTATAACCAGCCAAAATTGCAAAGATAATCTGGAACTCGACTGAGGAAAGAAAACTCCAAATCACCTCTTCTTGTTTTCTTTGTATTGTCTATTTGGATGTTTTGTTGTCCCTTTTTTGTATCACCTAACTGTCTGGATTTTTTGTGTTCTTGTCCCATTTTGTATTTTATATATATATATATATATATATACACACACACATATATATATATATATATATATATATATATATATATATATATATATATATATATATATATATATATATTTCTGTATATTTCTCATTTTGTCTTGTTCTGGTGCTTAGCGAAGTTTTTTCTGGAGAACATTATTTTTCTTTGTGACTGGGTTGTTGCTGACCTCTTTCTAGCATATTGGATGTCCACCTAGTGGTCATCCCTTATACATGTGTAATACAATTTTCTCTGAATTTTCAGATTTTTTTATATGGTAGGCCACTTGGTTTTAAATTGAATTAATATTAGATTTATCACCCTATATATATCTTTTTTTTTCCAAATTTCCATAATACATCATTTGATTGTTTTTGCTTTTATATGTATTTTCCAGGCTCGAGTAGATGAAGACTTGCTATTATATGAAGCTTTTCCATTTTACCAAACTCAAATTGATAACCACTTGAAAATCCGATTCAAGAAAATACAACACAATCTTATCCTCAGAGACAAGAAATCATCTCGTGCGCGTAAAAAAGGAGTGGAAGTCACTGAGGATGTCGGTATTCTGAAAGAAAGCCATGTTTGTTTGATGCGGTACTTTGAGGACATAACTGGTTATTCTGGGGTAGGTTAATAAATAACACTGTATAATGAAATTTTTCCTTTTTTCCCTTTGGTCAGTAAGTGTTATTTCCTACCTGCTTCTATCTAGAAATCAAAGGAAAAGACAACTATTCCCTTCAAATTTTGCTTTTGTGACCAGAACACCAATGTTTTGAGACTGACCTTTTTTTCCATTACATTTCAGACAGATTCAATACTGAGTGGCTGAAGCAGAAATATCATTATAGTAAATATTCTGCTCGATACCACAGATTTACTTGTCAGTTACTTGACCTTAACCACTTAAGCATGTCCCTTAGTGGCTGACAATATGTGCATCTCTGATGATGAGCAGGAGTAGTTGGGGAGCATCAGATCCATGTGTTGAGAGGGATTGGTTGGGGTTTGAATAAATGTAAGAAAAGCAAAGTTTGATGGAAATATTAGCCATTTTTCATATTTTCTAGGGGTAAGCAAATAAGAAATAACAGTTGCTATCCAAGGACGAAAATCATGTGACAGTGTAGTCCTTATGAGTTATTGCTGTCGTTTATTTTTGATTGAGGAGACAGTTCTGACCATCCCTTATTTTGACTAGAATATCCAAAACCTTTCTTTTTATTTTTTTAAGACAGTAAAGGTGTAACTTGAGAGAAATATTAGTTTCAAATTTTGGCAAAAGGCCAGCAATTTTGGGGAGGTGCTAAGTCAATTAAATTGACCCCATTGTTCAACTGGTACTTATTTTATTGACCCTGAAAGGATGAGAGGCAAGTCAACCTCAGTGGCGTTTGAACCCAGAATCTAAGGATTGACAAAATGCTGCTAAACATTTTGCCCGACATGCTAATGATTCTGCCAGCTCGCTGCCTTACTTGAGAGAAATATTGCTGTTATCTCTAGCAGGTTGTATGACCATGCAGAGATGCCTTCATTGTCTTGTATCTATCTTTACTGGTTTTTTATCAACATGTGCATTGTCTTAAGCTCTTTAGCTTTATATCCAACTAGCTAAATATTTTCCCCGGTTACTGCTGTTCATATTTGGATTAGTAAACAATAAATATGTCGATTTATTTTTTTCTTGTAATTATTTCAAAATATCTATATTTTATTAAAAAATATCCAAATTGTAATGATAATAGAATTTAGAAATGAAAATCTGTCAATCTTGAAGCACCTCAGAGTAAACAATATTCATTGTGTAATTTTTTGTGCAAATGAATAAATTGTTGTTGCTTCCAACTCATGAGCAAGCAACATAGTTTTGGCTGTAGGAGAAGCATGTAGTAGAGAAATGAAATCCAACTGCTTTGAGGGATTGACCCTGAGATTTGTTAATTGAAATACCAAAACTTAGTTTGACTAGAAACTGAAGCTTGTTAAATTCAAATGGAGTATCTGTGGGTATGAGAGGAACGCATAAATTTTCACTTCATTTTCTTTGTCAGTTGTCACATATATTTTTATGTATGTGTAAATGTATGTCTGTGTACCCAACAAACACACACACTCACAGATATATACACATTCATATACAAAATGTGACATAGTTGTTGAATTATTCACTTAGTTGTCTATAGTAGTTTTAGATAAAGTGTTATATTGTTTTAATCCAAATCATCATCATCATCATCATCATCGTTTAACGTCCGCTTTCCATGCTAGCATGGGTTGGACGATTTGACTGAGGACTGGTGAAACCGGATGGCAACACCAGGCTCCAATCTAATTTGGCAGAGTTTCTACAGCTGGAAAATTATCACACATACACTCACGCATACGTACACTCTCACATACATATACTAAGACAGACACACACAGACATACATTGATGCACACCTCAGGATAACACTCTCTCTCACTGAATATCAACGTCATCATCGTTTAGCGTCTGCTTTTCATGCTGGCATGGGTTGGACGGTTTGACTGAGGACTGGCAAGCCAGGAGGCTGCACCAGGCTCCAATCTGATCTGGCAACGTTTCTACAGCTAGATACCATTCCTAATGCCAACCACTCTGAGACTGTAGTGGGTGCTTTTTATGTGTCTCTAGCACAAGGGCCAGTCAGCCGACACTGGCATCAATTGTGCTTTTTACATGCCACTGGCATGGGAGCCAGACAGGCAGCATGGCATCAACCATGCTCGAACGGTGCTTTTTATGTACCACCAGCACGAGAGCTAGTCAGGCAGCACTGGCATCAACCATGCTTGAATGGTACTTTTTACATGCAACCAGAACAGGAGCCAGTCAGGCATTGCTGGCATCGACCACACTCGAATCATGCTTTTTATGTGCCACCAGCCATGTGCGAATGCTGCTTTTTACGTCAGGCAGCACTGGCATCAGCCACGACTATGATTTCTCTTGATTCAACAGGTGTTCTCAAGTACAACATATTGACTGACAATTGAAGGATACTTTTAAATGGGCTGGTTATGTGACACTGGTATCAGCCATGGCTACGATCTCACTTGGCTTGCCAGTACTTCTCAAGCACGGCATATCTCCAAAGGTCTCGGTTGCTTGTCATTGCCTCTGTGAGGCCCAACGTTCAAAGGTCCTGCTTCACCACCTCATCCCATGTCTTCCTGGATCTATCTCTTCCGCAGGTTCCCTCCAATATTAGAGTGTGACACTTCCTCACACAGCCATCCTCATCCATATGCAACACATGACCATACCAGTGCAGTTGTCTCTCTTGCATACCACATCTGATGCTTCTTATGTTCAACTTTTCTCTCAGGGCACTTACACTCAGTCATGTATGCACACTGACATTACACATCCAGTGAAGTATACTAGCTTCATTTCTTTCAAGCCTACGCATGTCCTTAGCAGTCACAACCCATGTTTCACTGCCGTGTAGCATGGTTTTTTGCACACATGCATTATACAGTCTACCTTTCACTTGAGCGAGTGGCCCTTTGTTACCAGCAGAGGCAGGAGCTCTCTGAACTTTGCCCAGGCTATTCTTATTCTAGCAGCTATGCTCTCAGAGCATCTACCCCTTCTACTGACTTGGTCACCTAGGTAACAGAAGCTATCAACTACTTTTAGTTTTTCCCCCTGGCATGTGATGGAATCTGTTTTCTGTACATCCAACACTTTAATTGTCTCTCTTACTCTTTAGATGTGTGTGTGTCAGTCATCACAAAAATGTATGTATACTCACACATACATACTCTCACATACACTCACACACATATACTTGTCAGTCATCACATATGTATATGTATGTGAAGATGTGTGCATTTAGTTCTCTAAGGCTTAACATAGGTAACAAACACGCAAACACACACACTCCAGACACATACATTCATCTACACATGTGTATGTATGTGTAGATGTGTGTGTGTGTTTAACTCTCTGAGGTCTAACGTACATAACAAATGCACAAACACACATACTCACAGACACATACACACTCATATTCAAAACTGGAACGTGGTGGTGGTGGTGGTATAAAATGTCCTTTATTATAGTTGACTATAGAAAGATTAATTTTAGATAAACTGTTATATTGTTTTAATCCAAATATGGGATGTAATACTATGACCCTGTAAAATTTGATTTGATTTGGTTGAGCCGTTTGAGAATGCACAGGAAACAGATAGAAAGACAAAGAATTTTATATATAAAGAGATAAGGTTTCTTTTATAAGCTTAGTTTTTAAACATGGAATTGATTATTATAATTCAGACTCATAGTTTAAATGAAATATTTTATTAATTTATCTATAATAATAAACATGAAATTCTGTCTGTCCATCCGTCTGGGACCCCTGTATCTCAGTCTACATTTGCTTTGCATAGACATATTATACCTTTTTGGAATTGGGATGATTCCGGAATTGAAAATTTGCCCTTCATATGGTTCTTGAGCATCCGACATTGTGATCAAGTTTGGATGAGGATTTGTTATATGCTAACAATTGAAAATTCAAATTTAAAAGAACTCCAAATATTTGTGAACTTCAAGTTTTTCATTTAAACTGAATTTAAAGTAATACCATATTGGCAGGGTACCAATAAATGCTTTATTATCATTGCTCTCTTTAGTTCTGGGCGGCAAGTCCAGTTAGTTCTCTGCAGGAGCTAGCTTAAAAGTTCACACAGAGTGCGGCTTATAAGCTAGTATTTTAATAAGCGTTATGTTTTGAGTTGAAGTTTTAGGTAAAAAATTTTTAAGATAAATAGCATTTCTGTTGAAATATACTGCATTTGTTTCAATTAATTTTAAAAATAATGAAGAATGTAGTAAAATGCTCTACATCTTTATTAAGCTGATGTAAGTAACATGAAATTAATATAAACTTTTGATAGAAAGTTTTAGATTAGATCACTTTAACCCTTTAGCATTCAAATTACTCTGTCAAATGTAATGCTTGCGGCATTTTGTCCATCCTTATGTTCTGAGTTCAAATTCTGCTGAGGTCAACTTTGCTTTTCATCCTTTCGGGATTGAGAAATTAAACACTGGCCAAGTACTGGGGTTGATGTGATTGACTTACCTGTGCCTATAGTAGAAAGGATTATCCACAATGCTTTGAATTAATCATGCATTATCTTGTAGCTTCACGATTTCAATGATGTGATTGTTTATTTTTACAATGACATTATAGGGTAGGTGTGAGAGGCTGAATGTGGCCAGTTTGAGCATAAAACAAGTGGAATAGTTTGGCCAGATATGGCCAGTTGAAATGCTAAAGGGTTAAAGTGTGAAGTTTGTATCATAGAACTATGGGTGGTCTTAGGTGGGATGGTATTAAAAGAGTTAGCTCATGAAAAAACTGTAATGGTATGCTTAGTTATGTTGCAGAGAAAATGTCCAACAATACACCCTCGAGAGATGTATTAGTTGAAACTAATTTTTCCTTTTTTTTTTCTTTGGAAATTAAAAAAAATTTTTATTTCATTACTGATGGAAATTTTTTAAAACTTTGTGACAGAAAATTCTGATCAGTATTTTTTAGCTCTTTCCCATGAGGAAGTAACTGTTTTGGAATATTTCTTAAATACTTTTCCTGTTTCTTTTTTATCTTTTCATTTATTCAAAACACTAATTTTTACTTTCTTTCATTTCTTTGACAAATTACTAGGTGTCTTTATTAAAAAAATAGCTTAGCTGTGTGGTAAGAAGCTTTCCAACCACATGGTTCTTAGTTCAGTCCCACTATGTGGCACCTTGGGCAAGTGTCTTCTACTATAGCTTTGGGCCAACCAAAGCCTTGTGAGTGGATTTGGAAGTGTCGTGTATATATGTGTGTGTGTGTCTTTGTCTGTGTTTGTTCCCCCATCACTACTTGACAACTGGTGTTGGTGTGTTTACATCCCTGTAAATTAGTTGTTCAGCAAAAGAGACTGATAGAATAAACACTAGGTTTTAAAAAAATAAATCCTGGGGTTGATTTGTTGGGCTAAAAAAACTCTTCAAGGCAGTGCTCCAACATGGCTGCAGTCAAATGACTGGACCAATTTAAAGAATAAAAGAATATGCCTTTGATATTTATGTACAATTGGACATCATAAATGCAAAATGCACTTTTAATTACCTATTTCTAGGATTCTGTCTAAAAATTCTTTTATAATTTTGGCACAAGGCTAGCAATTTTGAGGAGGCAGGGAAGACAATTATGCTGACCCACTGCTCAGCTTGTTGTTATTTTATCAACCTTGAAAGAATGAAAGGCAGAGTCAGCCTTGATGATGTTTGTCCTACTGTAAACAATCAGGGAAAAACCCCATCAAAATCTATTTAGTAATGTAAATCCAATCTTTTTGCAAACAGTATAGGTTGTTGCAGTTCAGCCCAGGTGGAGCAACTTAAGTTAGTGAATTTTTTAATCTTACAACCATACCTACACCCATGATTGAAGGCATTTTACTCATGGCCATTTCACCTATTTTCAGATGGTATTTAGTGCCACATTGTGCAATGTATCCTTCCTTTTGTAATATGCTAGAGTGTGGTTCAGAGAGAGATTTGGCTGCTATTTTGTAGTTGGTTGATAAGCATGTAGTAGCTGTCTTATTGCCTCAGTATAAGCAGTTAAGTGGACTGCTTTTTAACTCTGATTTCAGTTGTATTAGATGGACGAAAGACATCAGTTTCTAGATTCAGTGCTAGTTTATTACAAATAGTTCTTTGTGTTGGTCCATTTAGAAATTAGAAATATATAGCTTGATAAGGGATTAAAGGAAATACATGCTGTCAGCAAAATAGCAATACTTTAATATTCAAAATGATAGTTTTATGCATTATTACATAGTGATTTTTGCCTCCACAGATACAAAGTAGAAAATGAGATATCTATTGATTTTTAAATTACACCATTCTTTATAGTTTAATAGACTTAGGTAGTATACACATTTTTTCTTTTACATGAGTATCATATACTTGTTTCATGTACCCTATAGAATAACCTTTTGTCTGGAAAAAGAGAATATTCTTGCTTTTTGTTTACAGTCATTTAGATGTTTACCAGTTTTTGCAGACTTTGTGATAGCTCGACTTAGTAAAAATAGCAGACAAATACCTCAAATTACTTCTGTTTTAAAAAAATAGAGAACATGTTAGGCAGTATAGTCCGTCATCATCATCATCATCATTTAACATCTGCTTTCCATGCTGGCATGGGTTAGATGGTTTGACATGGAGCTGTCCAGCTGTCCAGACTCCAAATTGTCTGTTGTGACATGGTTTCTATGGCTGGATGCCCTTCCTGATACCAACCACTTTACAGAGTGTGCTGGGTGCTTTTTGCATGCCACCGGCATGGGTACATTTACACAGCACCAGTGTGCGTGCTTTATATGTGACGCTGGCACCTGAAAAGACAATATGTCTGTTTAGACAAGGCTGACTTAGGAAAAAAATAGGCGTCAACAGCAACACTAGCTGCAGTGGCTATCACTCATTATTCTTATCAGTAGAATCACTTTAACTTTACAATAAATGAAACATACCTCCTTGTTAATAACCCCATTTGATTAATCGGAAATCCGATATTTTTGAGATATTTATATGGGTTATGTTTGATTGAATTATCCCTATGATATTCGCCTTTCACCCTTTGTTAAAAAGATGAAAAGTGAAGTCAACACCGGAAAGAATTGTTCTCAAATTGTAGTGGCATAAAACTGAAATATTTGTAAAGTAGTTTTACTAGTACCCTATTATTTTTGCCATATATCCTAGGTGCAGGTATGGCTGTGTGGTAAGAAGTGAGCTTCCCAACCATAAGTTTCTAGGTTCAGTCCCACTGCAAGACACCTTGGGCAAGTGTCTTCTACTATATATAGCCCTAAGCTAGCTAAAACCTTGGGAGTGGATTTGGTAGACAGAAACTGAAAGAAGCCCATTGTATATGTGTGTGTATATATATATATATATATATATATATAAATTTAGATTGGAGCCTGGTGTTGCCATCCGGTTTCACCAGTCCTCAGTCAAATCGTCCAACCCATGCTAGCATGGAAAGCGGACGTTAAACGATGATGATGATGATGATGATGATGATGATGATGATGATGATGATGATGATGATGATGATATATATATATATATATATATATATATATATATATATATATATATATATATATACATATATATAATACAAATGATATATGAGCATATGCATGTATACACACATATATGTACATACCTACATCTACATGTATATATAGATGCATATCCGGGTACAGGACGTCAGAAAAGGAACGGGAACATAAAGCACAAAAAACGGACTTTTTTACAGACAACAGAATGAACACATAGGAAAACAGACGAGCCACTTATGAAACTTTTCCTTCATCAGCTGCCTCCATTCTAAACTAGGCGTTTCGAAGCAACAGGATTTCAAGTAGTAATGCAGTACTACCATTTCAAGCAGCTCAGTTTAATTGAATAATGCAATCATTACATCAATTGAAATGCAGCGCTTTCAACTGCAGAAAAAAATGAGTGCATTGTTCAATTAAATGGATCCGCTTGAAACGATTGTACTGCATTACTACTTGAAATCCTATTGCTTATTTTGATTTTATTTACCTTACTTCGAGCTGTGCGGATAATACCAGATTGACTTGGTGCTTCAACTTAAGTACCTAATTCAACTGAATCTTAATTACTTATGTGTGTGTGTGTGTGTGTGTTGTATGTGTGTTACTGTCTCATTGACATCACGTAATAGTTGTAGACGATTGTCACTGTCATGGAAGCGGTGCCCTTCGTTCTCCATCTTCTGTGAAAAGCATGTCTGATCATGGAAATATATGCCTCAAAAACTGGTGAGAGTTGGTAACAAGAAAGGTATCTGGCTGTAAAAAATCTGCCTCCACAAAATTTCGTCTGACCCATGTGAGCATGAAGAAGTGGACATTAAAATAATAATGTTGATGATGTCCCCTTCTTTGTGTGAGAAAGAAGTTCTTACATATTTAATTTTTCTCTTATTTAAGTTATGCATATAATGTTTACATCTGAAGAAAGTGAATAGTTTTGGAAATTCTGAGTTGTGGCGCTTGTGCAGACTTAGGGCGCTGACTAGTGTACTCTGGACTACATTCTCCAATGTGTCCTTCTTTAAAAAAGATAGTAGGGTGTGGTTTGGGAGAAATTTGTCTGCTATTTCTAGCAAGTTCAGTGACTCACATTGAAAAACTCAGTAACAGTTTATTTTCTTATCAATTACATATGCTATCAAAAAGTTTTAATCACAAAACATATTTATTTTATTTGTAGGTTTTTATATGCGGTGCATATCCCCACTGGATTATCATGACTGCTCGGGGTTCCCTTCGAATACACCCTATGAACATTGATGGCCCGATTACATGTTTCGCTCCTTTCCATAATATCAACTGCCCAAAAGGTTTCTTATATTTCAACAAAGCTGTAAGTTCATTTCTTTTTCTTGTTTACTTACATCCAAATTGTGTTTGAAATCAATTTGGTACCATTTTCATTGTTAGTTGATATTGGAATAGTACCAATGTCATTATATAAAAATGTCAGAGAACAAATGGGTGCAACATGTCATATTTGAACACTATAATTGAAGTGTGGAACTTTTAAGTGTAAGTCTGGGTATTTTAAAAATGTATTAATTATGTGTATTAATTATATGTATTAATATGTATGTATATCATGATTTGTTTAATGTGTTCTCAGCACTGGCATGGCTGTGTAGTTAAGAAACTTGCTTTGCAGCCATGTGGTTTCAGGTTCAGTCCCACTGTGTGGCCAGCACTTTGTGCCAGTGTCTTTTAGTATAGCCCTAGACTGACCAGTTTCTTGTAAGTGAATTTGGTAGACAGAAGCTGTGAAAGATGGCGAGCTGGCTGAAACATTTGCATGCCAGGCAAAGTGCTTAGCGGTATTTCGCCCGTCGTTACGTTCTGAGTTCAAATTCCGCCGAGGTCGACTTTGCCTTTCATCCTTTCCGGGTCGATAAATAAAGTACCAGTTACGTACTGGGGTCGATGTAATCGACTTAATCCCTTTGTCTGTCCTTGTTTGTCCCCTCTATGTTTAGCCCCTTGTGGGCAATAAAGAAATAAGAAACTGTGAAAGACTGTAGCATGTGCATAAGTGTCTGTGTATGTGTGTGTATGAATGACTTTATGTTTATCTCCATCAGTTCTTGATAATCAGTATTGGCTTGTTTACATTCTCGTGACTTAGTGGTTTGACAGAAGTGAATGATAGAACAAGTACCAGACTTAAAAATAAGTACCGGGGTCAATTTGTTGAACTAAACTCTTCAAAGCTGTGCTCCAGCATAGTTGCAGTCCAGTGACCAAAACGAGTAAATTTTGGTTGGACATGCTTTGAGTAGACCATGTTTACCACTGGTTACTCTTTTGAGTCACGAAAATCAAGCCAGATATCCTTCTGGTGTTGGAGGAGCTTTGTGAAAAACATATTGCTCAAGTTAATGAGAATCTGTTCCGATTAAATACTAGGTTTAATGAAGTGGCTAAGTTTTTTGAGGACAAGAATCAATGCCAAAAGTGGATTAACTGTTGTTGAGTGCTTAACATTTCTTATGAGAGAGGTTGTTGAGGAGAATCAAGGATCAGCATAGAGAATCTGTGTGAAAATAATGGTATAAGTGTTAGCATGGCTGTGTGGTAAGAAGGCTAATTTACAACCATGTAGTTTTGAGATCAGTCCCACTGCATAACACCTTGAGCTAGTGTCTTCCACTATATCTCTGGACCTTGTGAGTGAATTTGGTAGACACAAACTCTACAGAAGTTTTGTTTGTGTGTCTATACAAACACACACGCATATATGATGGGCTTCTTGCTATTCACTGACGTGGCTTTGATCAGCCCTGTGTTAAAGCAGCAGACATTTGCCTAAAGTGCTATGCGGTTAGACTGAACTCAAAGCAACATAGTTGGAAAGCAAACTTCTTAACCATGCAGCCTGCGTCTAAGAGAATTAAAAAATAAGAATATAGTGATGTTAATCAGATAATATGTTCAGCATGATATTCAGTGGACATAGATATTGGTTAATATTATTGTTCAATAAGGCTGCGAGCTGTCAGAATATTTAATACACTGGGCAAAATACTTAGCGGCATTTCATCTGTCTTTATATTCTGAGTTCAAATTCTGCCAGGGTTGACTTGGTCTTTTATCCTTTCAAGGTCAGTAAAATAAGTAGTAACTGAGCACTGGGGTCAATGTAATCGACTTACCCCCTCCACCCAAATTGCTGGCCTTGTGCTTGAATTTGAAAGACCTGGCAAGCGAAGTGAAATTGTAGTTGTCGCTGATGTTGGTGTCACGTAACTGGCACCTGTGTTCAATAGTTTTTTCTGAAATAATGCTTATTTGTTGTTTTAGTTAAATAATCATTTTTTTCTTTCTTTGATTTAGGGTGAGCTACGGATATGTGTTTTGCCTACCCATCTTACTTATGATTCACCATGGCCCGTGAGAAAAGTGCCTTTAAGATCTACCCCCTATTTTGTTGTTTATCATCCTGAAAGTAAGGTAAGTTCAGCTCTGTATATGTGAAGTCAACCATTGAGTTTGAACCAACTCTTGTGATGCTGTAGTGGCAATACTGTGAAGGCAGTTTTCTTAGTGAAGATACATGAGAGTAGTCTCCTGCTGCCTTTTTAGGAACTTGTGAAACCTTACACAGATTCTCAGAGACCTAGTGTCTTTTTCTGACATTAAATATACTTGGCATAAGAGGCATCAGGTGTGGTGTGCCAGAGAGACGACTGCGCTGGTATGGTCATGTGATACATATGGACGAGGACAGCTGTGTAAAGAAGAGCTGACCTTTAACTGTAGAAGGAACCCGTGGTACAGGTAAACCCAAGAAGACATGGGATGAGGTGGTGATGCATGAACTTCGAGCTTTGGGCCTCACAGAGGCAATGACTAGTGACTGAGGCCTTTGGTGATATGCTGTGCTTGAGAAGACCTGGCAAGCGAAGTGAAATTGTAGTTGTGGCTGATGTTGGTGTCACGTAACTGGCACCTGTGTGCTGGTGGCACGTAAAAAGCACCTTTTGAGCGTTGGGCTTCACGGAGGCAAAGTGGCTGATGCCAGTGGTACATGAAAAGCACCTTACCTTTCGAGTGTTAGACCTCATAGAGTCAATCACAAATGACTGAAACCCTTGGCATTATAATCAAGCCAAGTAAAGTTGCAGTTGTGGCAGATACTGATGTCATGCAAATGGTACTTGTGCCAGTTGCATGTAAAAGCACCCATTACACTCTCGAAGTGGTTGGTGTTAGGAAGGGCATCCAGCTGTAGAAAGCATGCCAAATCAGACTGGTGCAACCTTCCAGCTTGCTAGCCCTGGCCAAACCATCCAATCTATACCAGCATGGACAATAGTCATTAAATGATGGTGATGATGATGATAATGACAATGATGATGATGATGATGTGACATCCATAGAAGTAGCTGTCTGGTTAGCCCCCAAAACTTGAAGATATATCTGTGTTTTTATGTCTTGATATTGTGTGATAGTTTTAAATGAGCATTACTCATACAAACGATGTTGTTCATTTCCTGTCTTTCCTGAAAAGTATGTGTGGCATTGGGGAAATATTACCTTGCTTGGAATAAGGGTTGACAACATAAGGGCATCTCACCATAAAAATAGATCAGCCTCAATGAATATATATATATATTCATTTGCTTGTTTTACGTCTAATGACTTATTCAAAGCCATTATAGGCGAAACCTGAGGTCCCAGTCAAACTAATATTATCAATAAATTTCACTCTAATTTATGTTGAGTCCCAGCTTCAGTAAATGTTTTTGTTGTTTTTCCATAAATTGATTAGCAATACCAAATAATACATTTATATATAGCAGGCATGGCTGTGTGGTTAAGAAGTTAGCTTCTCTGCCACATCTAGACATTATGTGATAGTTGTATACAAGTGTCACCATCATACAAGCAGTGTCATTTGTTGCCAGTTATCCATGGAAACAGATCCAGTGATAGAGAAATATTACCTTATTTGGAAACAAGCAAAGTTTGATGATGAGAAAGGCATCTGGCCATAGTAAAAACTGTCTCAATGAATTCTTTGTTATTTATTGTTGGTTGATACATTCATTTATTATTATTATTGTTGTATTTTGACCTGAAGATTAGCTATATTTTTGAATAGAATTGATTTTCGATAGTTTTAATCGATTTTAATTGATTTAAATTTCTTTATATTTGAAAATTGGTTATGAAACACTTGTAGTCATTTTATTATCTTGATCTTATGATATTTACTTTGTATTATATTATACTTATTTATTGTGCTTTTTATTATTAATTTTTCTATATGTGACAGTGGATTTTCATCAATGAGTTCATGAACCTTGGTTCTTTTCCCTAAAACTATATATATATATATATATATATATATATATATATATATATATTTATTTATTAAATGAATATCCTTCAAAAGAGGAAGCTATGTATATGTGGCATGTATTTGTAAGGACCGTGCGATCAGGAGATGGTGACGAGGAATGGCTCCTTTAGCGCATCGCACAGTCAATACAAATGAAAAACACGAAAAGAGGATAAATGTATATAAGTGCCAAAAGGAAAAGAGAGACACAACCAGTAGAAGGTTTAAGAAAAAGTTGTATTGATATGTCAACATGTATATCTGTGTGTGTGAGTGCGACATATAAACACAATAATAGGCAGGCCGTCGTGTAAACAAAGTGTATGTGTATACAAACATGGATGCATGTGTGTGCAAGTAATACAGAGCATAGAAAAGAGTCTATAAGGACGTTAGAAGAAAGTCCAGACACAAGGATGGTAAATACCAGTTCGTAGTTAAGGAACACAGGGGTTGAAGTGCTGTATCAAGAAGTTGTGGCGGCAAGGCAGAGCCGAGAAAAGATACTGTCGCACGAGAAGATGAGGATTCAATGCTGCGGCCGGTTACTTGTTACAGGAGGTCTCGCAGGTTGTACTCGCTGTTAACCATGGTGAAGCAATTCACAAACAGTGAGGTGAGAACCCGTGCGAGTACTGTTGGTGGTGTGTACGTAGAGACGTTGGTGTTGATGCGAAGAAGACGAGGTGGCGACGAAGATGGAGTTTGCAGTAAGCTGTTGAATGAAGTGGTGACGATTCTCCATGTGCTGTGTTGTGTTGTCCCTGGAACTGGCTGTGCTCTGTGGTCAGCGGCTAGACCTCAGAAGGTCTAAAGCTGATTGACAAACGTGACGGTGAAAAGTTAGCTATTTATAAGATACTATCGGCTCAAACAGGGGTTCAGAAAAACTGTCCCACGCGACCTTATCTGAAGGCAGTGATTGGTTGGGTTGCACCCTGGCGTGAAATAGAACAGGAGATAAAAATGCGCCAATACCAACCAATTAGAGTGGTGGACACAACAGGGTCCAAAAGTGCAGCTGAAGGCTAGCTGTTATCCACTTCATCCGCATCCGTGTATATATAACAGAGAGAGAGAAGTATGCTACATATTATACAGTTTTGTACATATATAGATCTATTGTTTTCTGTATTCCTATCAGAAGAAACTAGCATGGCTCTATGTTAGGAGGGGGGAGTACCACGGACTGATTGACATTGACAATCTTTGCACACGTAGTGGACACTCCCAAGTATCTCTATATATTGTTTATTTTCCAAGCCTATGAGTATTGTATGTTAAAAAAGGATAGAATTAATAGCTAAACTTATTTGTAAATAAAACTGTACAAATATATGTAATTTTAGTATATGCTGCCTAAGTATCTCATTGTATTATATATGTAGAGATCTTAATTACTCCTTTCTTCAATGCATTATCTTTGTACATACATATATGTTGAAAAAGTTTATTATTTACTCAACATTCTATTAATCGGTTCATGGAAATTCCATGAGTCCTGCTAGTAAAAGAATAAAAGAATAGTAATTTTTATTTCTGTTGGCTCTATTTTCTTGTTTGCAATAGTGATTTGTTTTCTTTACTTTTCATATTTTTTTGGTAGACGTATGCTGTTGTCAGCAGTGCTCAAGAACCCTCTAATAAGCTGCCCAAAACCACCACTGATGAAAGAGAATTTGAAATCATTGAACGAGGTATGTTATGTTTCCTTCTGCTACTTATGTCTGAATTTATGGTTCATTCTCTTCTTTTAAGGATGATGATGATGATGATGATGAAAATCTTTTTGTCAGTCCTGATTAATCCATCTTTTGATCAAAGGCTACCCAGGACTAAATTTTGAATGCGTCTTTTGCTAAGACAGTAGAGTAGGATTTGAGGATGATTTGGATGCTATTTTATCAAAGATATTCTTGCCTTGACTATCCAGACTTTTTTCCAGAAAATAATGTGTGATTTGAGTGAGGCTTGGTTGCTATTTGAAGCAGATCATGCATCCATGTAGAAAGTCTACATCATCATCATTGTCGGTAACAAAAGTTCCCCTCTATGGGTATAAGGCAATTTGTATCAAGTTTCATCCGTTTTGCTTTATGTCTGCTCTACTGTCCTGACATGAATTAAATGAAACTTGTTGAGGCAGATTTTCTTCATATGTGTAACATCTCCTCCTCCTGTTTATAATCATATTTTTGCCTTTCTTGATTGTTTAGATGATCGGTTTGTTTACCCAATGACAGAAAAATATTGTGTACAGCTTTTTTCACCAGTCAGCTGGGAAGTCATTCCTAATACAAAGTAAGTAATTTTTTCACTGCTGATGACAAAATAAACATTTTCTAAGAATTACATAGTTTATATAAATGTGCAAGTTTATGTATATATTTATGTTTAAGTTATATATGCTCAGTGGGTTGCTGGGTGATTGTACTGTATACTGTAAGTCTACAGCAAGTTAGCTCCACAGAAACCCATCCTTCTCAAGTTGGGCCATTTTCATGTGACGTACATGACAGTCAAAGACACAAATTATGAAGTGTCATCATCATCTTTTAATGTCCATTGTCCATGTTGGCGTGGGTTGGATGGTTTGACCAGGGCTGGTAAGTTGAGGGGCTGCACCAGACTCCTGTCTGATTTGGCATGGTTTCTACAGCTGGATGCCCTTCCTCATTTGTAAATTTTGAATATTTACAAGAGTTGAATTAATTGATTTTTTACAGTAAAGTTTGACTACCCAGGCGACTATTAAAACAAAATTTTTTTTTTACCTGGAATGTATGTTTTATCTTCTATCTTTTACCTGTTTCAGTCATTAGACTGTGGTCATGCTTGGGCATCACCTTGAAGAATTTTTAGTTGAATGAATTGACTCCAGTACTTTTTCTTTAAAGCCTGGTACTTATTCTATCAATCTGTTTTGTCAAACCACTAAATTATAGGGACATAAACATACCAACACCAGTGGTAATATGGAACAGACACAAAGACATACACACACTTCTTTCAGTTTCCATCAGTTTCTTTCAGTTTCTGTCTTCAAAATTAACTCACAAGGCCCAAGATGTGTCACGCAGTGAGACTGAACTTGGAACCATGTGGTTGGGAAGGAAGCTTCTTACCATACAGCCTTGGAGAAGATCCAAAAAGTATAACATGACATTGCATAAAGTAACTCTTTTTACTTGTAAACATTAGCTGCTAATTCCTCTGAATTTCTCCAGAGCAGCATAAAAAACATCATAGTGTTTGTTTATATTGATCTTGAAATCTCAGAATATGCTCTTCAGCTTGCTGACAGCAATGTCTGTGGTGACAATTCTCATTTACCTGCTAACACAAATATAGTCATTCTCTCTCTCTCTCTCTGTCAGTCTAACCCAGGGGTTCCCAGTCAGTCTAACCCAAGGGTTCTCTCTCTCTCTCTCTGTCAGTCTAACCCAGAGGTTATCTCTCTCTCTCGCTCTCTCTCTCTCTGTCAGTCTAACCCAGGGGTTCCCAATCTTTTTCTTCTGTGGGCCACCAAAATAAGTAATTGTTTCTTGTGGACCACCTCAAATTTTAAATTTATTATAAAAGAACTGCTACTCATAAATATTAGTATCATTTTCACTTTGCAATGAAAGTTCCTTTTTTGTTCTCACAGAGAACAAATAACTGAGAACACCAATAACAAAACCAGTTTTCTCAAGAAAGCTTTATTTGATAGAATCGAATAGAAAAGGTTACTGAGTTGTAGAAAACACAACCTTTTATTCAGAAAAAAAGCTGTGGAAATGTGCTGTGCGTGAGAAGACCTGGCAAGCCAAGTAAGATCGTTGCCAGTGCCCCTGGACTGGTTCTTGTGTGGGTGGCACATGAGATGCACCATTTTGAGCGTGGCCGTTGCCAGTACCGCCTGACTGGCTCCCGTAGGATTTTCGAGTGAGATCGTTGCCAGTGCCCCTGGACTGGCTTGTGCGGGTGGCACATAAAAGACACCATTTCGAGCGTGGCCGTTTTTGTGCGGGTGACACGTAAAAGCACCCACTACACTCTCTGAGTGGTTGGCGTTAGGAAGGGCATCCAGCTGTAGAAACTCTGCCAAATTAGATTGGAGCCTGGTGTTGCCATCCGGTTTCATCAGTCCTCAGTCAAATCGTCCAACCCATGCTAGCATGGAAAGCGGACGTTAAACGATGATGATGATGATGTGAAGGGTAAATTCAAAAAATGTGAGGAGTGAAGTTGGGATCAGTACAAAAGGTCGTGTAAATGTTTGAGGGAATATAACAAATTGGAATTAACTTAAAAATGTCAGCAACAAGTCGTTGTGAAAAACGAAAGAAACCTTCGGTGAGACCTTTGGGCTTGCTTTTTATCCACAAGCTGAGAAATCCTTGACTCTTTTTGGCTCAAACAAATTCTCAAATCAGCATTGTTATCAAGGTTCAAATGCATCCGCTGCTTCGTGAATGAGTGGAGGACAAGGGAAAATCTGTTTTCAGCCAAGTAGGATGTCGAGAGATTTATAATAAAAAGCTCGACTTGTTCAAACAGCTTTGGATATTTGTAAGAATGATTCAACCAAGCCTTAACCCAGTTGTTTTCAGACGATTTGTGCAGATTATCATCTACCGTCACCTTACATAGCTCTATCTGAATGCATTCTGGTTGAACAAGTATATCGTTCATAGATATTGTGTGAAGAGAGTCCACAAAAATTGGGATATTTAAAACCAAATGATCTTCAAAACGAATATTGAAGTTTTCATGAAGGAAAGATAGATGCCTGATTATATATATGTGCAAGTTGTTATCTACCACAACAGTTTTTAAGTTCATGAACTGCAGAAAGTTGATTTTCAATTTGAAGTTTCCAAAGAATGAGTTTATTCACAAACGCCCTTATCAAGTGTCTGGCTTGTACAATGTTGATGTTTTGCTTTTGTAAAAAAATATTGAGATCATTAAGTTTTTGAAAGGTTTCATGTAAATAAAAAATTACAGGTTTTTCTGAGAAAGTGATGCTGTCATAGCTGGATCAGTCTGTTGAATAAACTCTATGACTTTATCGAAAAGTGCCACAAAACATCCGAGACAACTTCCCATTGATAGCCAGCGTATATCTGTTGAATACAACAGACGGTTGAACATTTCATCTTTACAAGTTTCTTGAAAATGCCTGTCTTGATGAGCAGATCTTTAAATTTTTTTTTACTGCAGAAGCAATTAAGTCTAGGGTTTCAGAAAATATATTATTTCTGGTTCTTTTTGCTCTCAGATTTTCTTGATGGAGAACACAACGAATTGTGAAGACGGGATTAAATTCTATCCCTCTGGCAACAAAACCCTGGGATTTGCCAATCATAGATGGTGCTCTGTCAGTGCATATTGATATGAAGTTGAGGGGATCAATGCCATTTTTAGCAAGATAATCCATGACTGCAGTGTAGTTGTCTCTCCCGTGTTTTTCAGTATTGTTTTTATAAAGAGTAGGTTTTCGCAAATTGTGGTACAAGCACAACACATTTGTTGCCTGCAGTGTCGCAAGTCTTCTACAACTATGGATTCGACATCTTCGGCCATTTCACAAATGGTCGAAGATACAGTGTCGTTTGAAAGTGGAATACTTGCTAAAACTGATACAGTGTTTGGCACATTAGCAACTTTATATGCTTCAAGTATGAAGGGCCAAATCAGATCTTCGCCAATGGTATGTGGGCAACCCTGTTTTGATATCATGAGCGAAATGTTATAGGATGCCTGCAGACCAGAACGGTTATTAGTATGGATGAGGAAATTTTTGAGTGATGAAGATGAAACATTTTTTTTGTGATGGTATTCTTTGAAGTACTCCTTTAGCTTGCCAAATAAACCAGGATGGATTTTTGTAGATGATACAACGATTTCCTGGGTTTCATTGAGTTGTTAGTTAATACTTTTGAGCAGATAATTCTCTGTGGTAAAAAGGATATTCTACATTGGATACGAAGCCATATTTGATATATTATTTGTGATATCGTCTACAGAATCTTTTTTCTGAGTCGGTGGACGGAGAATTAAGGAAACGTTTTTCCATATCACTGGCAGCAAAATTTCTACAGATTACAATTAGACTAATACTTGCATAAAAATGTACGTACCTAGAGAGACATAGTACGATATGTTGGGTAAGCTCAATTCAAAAGTCAGGTAGAAAACATGATCGTGTTAACTGGCTGAGAACACAGTTTTTTGTGTGTTTTTAATGTGGGCAAACGTAGATCCGATTGTACATGTCTGTACCTGTCTGGTACACGCCTGTGTATGATTGAATAGCTAATTGTCCAAAAAGCAATGAGTGCACTCGTATGTGCTCACACATATGTGATGAGGCATATTTCGTTTGCGCGACATGCGTGTATGGAAAAATGTTAATTCTTCAGGTGAACCACATAAAATTTTCCACGGACCATCTGAATTTTCCTGTGGACCACCTAGTAGTCCACACGGACCAGGTTGGGAACCCCTCTAAACTTTCATCATCTAACCTTTCATCATCTGGCACAAGATTACCTCCTCCAATGTCACATCCCCTCTCAAAGGATCTTTGTCTTGCAAGCTACTTGGTGACCCTGCCAGTGCTGGTGTCACATAAAAAGCATCCAGTTCACACTGCAAAGTGGTTGGCATTTGGAAGGGCATCCAGTTGTGAAAAAAAAAAACCATGCCAAAACTGACCTTGTCTCTGCTGGTGCCACGTAAAAAACACTCACACCACTGTGAGTGGTTGTTGTTAGTAAGGGCATCCAGCTGTAAAAAACCAATCCAAAATGGACAGTGAAGCATGGTGCAGTCTTCTGCCTAGCCAGTTCCTGTCAAATCATCTAACCCATGCCAGCATGGAAAGCAAACATTAAATGATGATGATGATGATGCAGATGATGGTAGGACATGCGTGACAAAAATGAATTTGGGATTTTCTAGACAAATAATAGATAAAGCTATAAATAATGGTTTCAAATTTTGGCACAAGGCCAGCATTTTCTGGGGAGGGGATAAGTAGATTACATCGACCCCCTGGTACTTATTTTATTGATCCTGAAAGGATAAGTTGATCTTGGCGGAATTTGAACTCAGAATGTAAAGACGGACAAAACACCACTAAGCGTTTTGTCTGGCATGCTGTCTTAAAAAAAGCTAACCTTTTATTCTTTTACTTGTTTCAGTCATTTGACTGTGGCCATACTGGAGCACCACCCTGAAGGATTTTAGTTGAACAATTCAACCCCAGGACTTAATATTTTATGCCTAGTACTTATTCTCTTTTACTGTACTGCTAAGTTATGGGGGACGTAAACACACCAAAACCAGTTGTCAAGTAGTGATGGGGGGACAAACACAGACACAAAGACACACACACACACACACACAGATATATACACTCACACACATATATATAAAATAAAAATCATTAGAAGAATCAATTTATCAGACAGAGTCCAATAAGTGTCATCAAATAAATGGAACAGGCTTTGATGCTAATATGGATAATTTAATTAAATCTAACCATACAGCTGTTTCTGTTGCAAAGGACCATATTTCAGGTATACAATTGAAGAATAGCTATTTCAACAAAGGTAATACACATTATATTATATCATTTGGAACTCATCAGTGGATAATCTTGTAAGCTTCAGTTTTGAATTTGATTTGGCGAGTGAAAGGAATAAATTAGTTAGGAAACAGAATCAGTATAATATGATAACAAAAAAGAAAACTAAAGGTACTAATTTTAAATATTGAAATATTTAATTATTGTCCACTGATCAGTTCTAAATGACATAATATAATAATGTGTATTACTTTTGATGAAATACCATTTCTTCAAGAGTATATGGTCTTTTGCGAAAGAAACAGCTGTCTGGTTAGATTTAATTAAACTATCCATATTAGCATCAAAACCTGTTCCATTTATTTGATGATATTTATTGGACTTCGTTTAATAAATTGATTCTTCCTATGATTTTTATTTATACAAATTCATATGGAAATGAAAGGAATCCCTTAAATAAAGTATGATTAAAAAGCCTTGGAAACCTAGGGAATAATGCCCTAAACAGAAGAATTATTTTCATCCGGAAAAATATAATATACATATATATATATAAATATACGATGGACTTCTTTCAGTTTCTGTCTACCAGATCCACTCCTAAGGCTTTGGTCAGTCTGAGTCTATAATAAAAAAAAGTTGCTCAAGGTTCCATGCAGTGAAACTGAACCTGGAACCATGTGGTTGGAAAGTGAGCTTCTTACCACACACCCACACCTGTGCCTAAATAAAGTTTATAAATATTGGGATTAAAACCCCTTGGCTTGAAAAATTCACAAGACATTCTGCCATTGTACAAAAGTGATCTTTCAAATAATGTAGATAATCTTTTTTTTCATCTTTGATGTTTTTTCTTATGCAGATGAAAAATGTCTGCTCAAAGAATGTAATAAACAAATTGCTTTTATAAATTTAGTGGTGATGTATTGAATATTGTATGCAAAAGTTTCTTGATTAATTGAAATAGTGAGATGTGACTGTGTAGTAAGATGTTTGGTTCCCAACTACATGGTTTTGGGTTCAGTCCCACCACATAGCACCTAGAGTAAGTGTCTTGTACTATAGCTTTGGCTGATGAAAGCTTTGTGAGTGGATTGGAAGCTGAAAGAAACCTGTTGTATATGTGAATATGTATATGTATGCGTGTGCATATGTTCTGTCTCCTTGTCTTGATATCTTCATACAAGTGAGATTGTTTATACCTAGTCTTCTGTGAAAAACATTTTTTCAATATAGAAACAATGTGACCTTACTTGGAAACAGGTGAGAGTTGGCAACAGGAATGGTACCTGGTCATAGAAAATCTGCCTAAACAAATTCCATGTGACCCATATAAGCATAGAATAGTGGATAATAAATGATGACGATGATGGTAGAACAGAGTGGTTCTGCTACTAGATTACTAATTCGTTGTTGTTGTAAAGAACATTACTCTATAATAGGAGTGTGCAAGACTACAGATTGAAGGGTCAGCGTTTTGTATCTGTCAACTAGTAACTTTCTCCGTGATTCACTCCATATAGTAACAAACGGACACTGTCTCTATGTGATTATTCAATCTGCTAGAGATAGCAGCCAAATAGGCATCAAATCATACCCTACCACATTGGATGATGTCACACTAAATGCACTATGTCTGGAAAAAAAAATGGTTAAAGCTGGAATGCCTTTGATAATAAGTCTGTCTATGAACTTTGCTGGAAATAGGTTGTACAAGTTAGACTGTTGGAGAAACTATCAAGAGAGGTCATCATCATTGTTTTAACGAATATAAATGACAAAGGCAGTATTAATACTGAGAGGTAACATTTATCCTCACTTAAAAGTGAATGTTCTGTTAGAACAAACTTTACCGTGGTAGGTGCCATGAAAGAAAGTCTCACATTGGCACAAACTTTAGAACAAATTTGGGATATAAACAAGAGCACATTTTGCACCAAAAATCCAAGGTGAATGCTTCTCTGATGGCAACTACTGCAGTAAATTTTGTTCTAATAGAATATCCATGGTTAAGTGGGGATAAATATTACCTCATTGTTTTAATATTCATTTTCTATATTGGTACGAATTATTCAAAACTCATTGTGGCAAATTTTCTGCAGCTAGATGCTTATCCTGTTGCCAACACTCACTCATTTTCAAGTAAAGTAATATTTCCCCCAGCATTTCTAACAATGAACCACTGAATGACAATATTTCCTCAGAAGATAACTGTAAGCTGTGACACCGTTTTTTATGCAGCTTGCAAACAATGCCAAAACAAGAAGACACAAACGCACATGCATACATACCCACACAGAGATACATGTACATACATGGTAGGCTTCTTACTATTTTTGTCCGACAGTACCATTTACAGTCTGAGGTCGTAGTTGCAGACATTCATCCATGGTGCCACACAGTGGGAACAAACCCTAAACCATATTGTCTCAAAGTAAACTTCTTAAATACATGACTATGCCAGCACCTGGTGACCTGTAATTTCCTTGTTCCAATAAAAACCTATAAACATCCAGCCACAGTTGAAGATTATTCCAAGATATCTGAGAATCAAAAACTTAAATATTAAATAATCTTGATTATCTCACAAAGTGTATTTTTTCGTATTTGTTAAAATGTAAACAGTGAATGGATAACACAGTTATTGTTGTTGGCACTCTGTTGCTTACGACGTCGAAGGTTCCAGTTGATCCGATCAACGGAACAACCTGCTTGTGAAATTAATGTGCAAGTTGTGGTGAAGGAGTACAGCAGGGTTCACCACCATCCCCTGCCAGAGTGTTGTAGAGCTTTAGGTGTTTTCGCTCAGTAAACACTCACAACGCCCGGTCTGGGAATCGAAACCGCGATCCTATGACCACGAGTCCGCTGCCCTAACCACTGGACCATTGCGCCTCCAAGGATAACACAGTAGTAGTGGTAATATAAGACATAGAGGGAAGACACAACTTACAAGTTGTATAGAATTACTGAATGAAGTCTTACTTAATTTAAAGTCTGTTGTTTCTTTTGTATGTATTTGTCATATGTTGTGGTTCACTGATTTTTGTGGAGAAAGAAAACGCCATCCTAGGGCTGAATGTAAAAATGGTTAACAACAATCATGAAAAATTCAGATAAGCTTTATTTACTGCACATAGTGTTTTTAATGTTGGTCTTTGGATGAAAGATAAAAGCAACAGTTTATATACACTGGTAGAGACATACTACTGGGGTCTACTACAAAATAGCTGGTATATATCAATCTGTGAACTAGCTCATCACAACTGGAAAAATAATTGTGCTAAATTTATGATGGCAAAATCTGTACCTTCTATCTGCATGGCTATTGAATGAAAGATGATAATGGAGTTAGAGCAATTACCTCAACATTCTGAGGTTACCATCAGAAATCCACATTTTTATAAGGCTCATTAGAAGGTTCTCTAGGACAGGGGTTTTCAAACTGTGGTCCGTGGACCACAGGGGGTCCGTGGACAGCAAATACTTTTTATGGGCAATTTGATTTTATATGATTTTAATCGAAATCTTTTAATTGACAATAAACCTATTTGTTAAATACTGTTAAATAAATAAATGTAAAAATATATGTTATTTTAAGCAAATATTTATGTATAAATTTCATAAGCGTTTATAAGGGGGTAAAGCCTGAAATATAAAGGGGTCCGCAAGTCAAAAAGTTTGAAAACCCCTGCTCGAGGAAGTCTAATCAGATGATGGCTGATTGGTCACTTATTGGTTGGTTAATTGGATGTTCATGTGAAATGACAGTGACCTCAATGTGACATCTGCATGGCTGTCCAGTGATTTGATTTTGAATCTGCTATGCATTCAAATGTGTACAATGAACAGAGATCATTCTATTTGTGGTATAAGAAATAGAAGTAGGACATAACTTGGCAGTTATAAAGTATTATTGCTGATTAGATATTTGTTTAGCTGGCACACTCTTCCATTAATTTGTGCTAAGAATCACATCTTAGCTATGTAAGCAATACTAGAAAGTTATTTTGAGCATTTGTATCAGATTAGTAACTTTTCAAAATTGAAGTTATTTTATAACTTCTGTAGGTGGAGGAGAAAATTTATGTGGAAGGTGAATGAAATGAGAGGTGTGTGTGTGTGTGTGTGTGTGTGTGTGTGTGTGTGTGTGTGTGTGTGTGTGCATCTGCAAGATGAAGGCATGACTGCGGATAACTGGTCATATCAACTTCTCCAAGCCATACCAGTGTTGGAAAACGAAATGGAAAAATGTGCTTCTTGATTATAGCAACTATATTTTATAATCTGTGTGCTCTGCTTACTACTGTATATTCTAATGTACTTAGTTTTCGTTTTGTAGTTTTATTTTTTATTTAAAACTGTTCTTTTGATTCTGAAACCACTTTGCTAATTTGATCACTTGTTTCTATTTTAAAATGTTGTTGCTAGTTGGGTTTTCCCTGTATAAATAACAATAAGAAATTACATCTTCCTCATTATCATGAGTTTGTGTGTGTGTGTGTGTGGTAGTGGGGTGTTGTCTCAAACAGGATACATCTTACAACTAAGTTGCGAACAACTTTTAATGATTAAAAGAAGACATGAATTCTTTTGAGTGTTTGAATTAGAGAGAGAGAGAGAGAGAGAGAGAGAGAGAGAGAGAGAGAGAAAATCAAAATAGATCAAAATTGATATAACATATATAATTTATACACACACATTTCTCTCTCTCTCTCTCTCTCTCTCTCTCTCTCTCTCTCTCTCTATATATATATATATATATATATATATATATATATATATATATGTTTAAATTGATATATATATAAATAAATCTAAATTTATGTATGTATTTTTTGTATATATACATACACGTACATGCATATATATATATATATATATATATATATATATATGTGTGTGTGTGTGTGTTTGTGTGTGTGTGTATATATATATATATATATATATATATATATATATATATATGGCGAGAGAGAGAGAGAGAGAGAGAGAGAGAGAGAGATAGCTACAAATTGAGAGGAAGAGAGAAAGAGAAAGATTGCTGGTAACTTAGATAAAGGAAAGCAATGATTAAAAGGAGTAGTCTAGACACTGTCACAGACGTCAGCTGTTCTTAAATATCTTTGTTGTTCTCTGATTTTATTAGAAAAGGAAATATGTTCATTAATCATATTCTCCTACTGGTTTCAGTCATTGGATTATGCTCATGCTGGAGCATCGGGTTAAATTGTTAACTGAATGTCTTTGTAAATCTTGAAAGAGATGGAATAAGATACACTATTATTGACTAAAACACTTTGTGTATGATAAATTGATGGGGTTTTCATAACACTACAGTTGGAGTTATAATATTATTATTATTATAAGACAAACTAGAGGATGTACTGCTTGTTCTTTTGTTATGAAATGTAATAGATTCTTATTTTAGTGTGCAACATCTTCTTGTCTGTTAATAAAAATGTTCATCTCATTATTTGTAGTATTATTGTTCTTTTGTGAAATGTCCAGACTCTTGCTGCAAGTTTTATTATGTATTTGTTATAGGATTGAATTTTTGGATTGGGAACATGTTACAACACTTGTGAATGTATCTATGAGGAGTGAAGGGACGCTATCTGGTTATAAGGGATACTGTGTAATGGGGACTAATTTCTCACTAGGAGAAGAAGTACAATCTCGTGGTCGGGTAAGTAAATGTAAAACATTTAATTTTAGGTGACATTTAATATTTTTTTGATTCATTTTATGCACACACACACACACACACACACACACACACACACACACACACACACACACATATATATATATATATATATATATATATATAGGAAAATGAAAAAAAGCCAGAATGCTGAACTGGAAGCATATTTTAATAAAAATTTTTTCTAACCAGTTTTCATTGCGAAGAAGCAAATTATCAAGAAGGAGAATGAAAATGTTTTTTTTACGAAGAAGTACAAATTGAAGAAAATGTAAAAAAACATTTTCATTCTCCTTCTTCTTGATAATTTGCTTCTTCGCAATGAAAACCGGTTAGAAAAAATCTTTATTAAAATATGCTTCCAGTTCAGCATTCTGGCTTTTTTTCATTTTCCTATTATTTCTCCACGTGCGGTTAACACAACCCCACTATTTACTGACTTATATATATATATATATATATATATATATATATATATATATATATATATATATATTATATCATCATCATCATCATATATACATATATATGGCCTAGTTCTCTATTGATTATGATGACAATCATTCCAGTTGATTTGATTAACCGAACAGTCCACTCATGAAATTAATATGCTAGTGGCTGAGCACTCTGTAGGTACATGTACCCTTAAGGTAGTCTCCAGGGAGATTCAGCATGACACAAAATGTGACAACGCTGGCCTTTGAATTACAAGTACAGCTCAATTTTGCCAGTTGAGTGGACTGGAGCAATGAGAAATAAAGTATCTTGCTCAAGGAAACGATGTATCACTAGGCATTGAAGTTATGACCTTACAATCACGAGCCAAATATCCTAGCCACTAAGCCACATGCCTTCTCTTTCACATGCACACACACACACACGCACGTGCGCACACACACACGCACGCACGCACGCACACACAGACACACACACATGCACACACACATTAGTAAGAAAGACTGTTTAAATTATAAATGCCATGCTCTAAAGTAATACCACATGTTTTGCCTATTCATTCATTCTCTCTAATATATATCCGCTTGCTCAATGATGAACCACTTATAGTCATTCTTTACTAGGCAGCCACTTTTGTTTTAGTCGCAGTTCAAGACAGAGTTTTAGTGGCAAGTGAACCTGATCACTTACTGTATAAGCATATTACATTACATCATTAGACACAGTTTTATCGGTACTCTCTCTCTCTCTCTGTATATATATATATATATATATATATATATATATATATATATGTGTGTGTGTATAAAATTTTATGGTAATAGCTTTTTCTTCTAATTTTCAGATAATCATTTTTGATATCATTGAGGTAGTCCCTGAACCAGGGCAGCCGTTAACTAAAAATAAAATCAAGGTGAGTTTTAAAAGATTGTGTGATAATTTCTTTTCTACTTTTCATCATCATCATCATCATCATCATTTAATATCCATGTTCTATGCTGGCATGGGATGGATGATTTAACAGGAGCTGCTGGGTACAAGGACTGTATTATGTTCCAGTGTTTCCTTTAGCATGGTTTCTGTAGCTGAATGCCCTTCCTAACGCCAACCATTTCACAGTGCTGGGTGCTTATTTCATGCCACCAGCACTAGTGAGGCTGTTGTAGAGTTTGCTAGACTATGAATCTGAGGAGATAACTTTATGTTAAGAGATGAAGGCCAAAAGATGGGTAAAAATATGAGAGAATGGTTCAGAGCAGAACAAGTGTTTTTGCTGTAGAGGAGCTACATTTCTACTCATATTTTAAGTTGATATATTTCAAAATCAAGGTATTTGACCATCTGCCTACTCACATGAAGTTTTCGTGAGAACCTAAAGGCAAAGCATCTGAATTCAAATAGATTTCAGTATCTTTTTGCATGGTACATGTTGCAGGAGTTAAATGTAAAATGTTAAGTGTCATTTACTTGGTTGGGCATATTGATATATTGTAAAACAATTTTATTTCTAGGATTCTTTTTTAAATGTTGTGGCACTATTTCTTCTTAGGTAATCTATGAAAAAGAACAAAAAGGACCTGTGACAGCTCTTGCACAAGTTGAAGGCTTTTTATTATCTGCAATTGGTCAGAAGGTAATCTTCGGCTCTTTTAATCCATTTGTTGCATTTCTTTCTATAAGCTTTAAAAGCAAAATAAACTCTCCTTTTCTTTCTTGTGACTAGAGTAAATTTCTAACCTATTTGTACTTAATCATCTCTTCCATACTTCAGTTTTATCAAAATTTTTATGAAGTTTTCATTAATACAGTCAGTAAGTGCTATTTCAGAGGCTATAGAAATACAGACATTCTGAAATTTTTTAGAAAAATATAATGCAAACAACACATAAGAGCAGGCATGGGCAAACTTTTTTGAGAAGTGGGCTGCATGAAACATGGTTCATTATCAGATAGGACATGCTACTAAAAAAATTTGAGGTAATTTTTTTGTTAGGCATGCCATTCAGAAAGTTTCATGGGCTGCAGTTTGCTCATGACTAAAATAGAAAATTGAAGCAAAGGTGGAGCAGTGTGAAATTTGAATACATACAACAAAAAGGGATCCAAATATGACAGAAAAACTCAATTGAAATTTTCTTATAAATATCAGATCTGATTTGGTTGAAAACAATCCCGTACATAGGTTTATACAGCTAGTACTTCATGTTTTTTCTGCTGATTTATCAATAAAATGAAAAGAAATCCTTAAGTGTTCAAAACATTTTCCTGCAAACTATGGGTAGTGAAGACCCTTGGCTTAGTGGCTAGGGGTATTCAGCTCACCATCTTAAGGTTGTGAGTTTGATTCCTGGTGGCACATTGTGTCCTCGTGCAAGACATTTTATTTCATGTTGCTCCAGTCCACTCAGCTGGCAAAAATGAGTTGTACCTGTATTACAAAGGGCCATGTTATGTCTTGGCCACTTGCACGTTAATTACATCAGAAGGCTGTTTTGTCTATCTGATCAAATGGAACCCTCATCGTTGTAACTGACAGAGTGCCTGTTTACTATGAGTCTGTAGAACAGTACTAATCAGTACTAGTGTAGGTTTATTCCTGCCACAATCATACACACAAGAAAGATATATATATATATCAATATTTATATCATACCATTTTCTAGTAGAATGGTATTCTAAATATCTTCTGATACATTTCTTGGTCTCCTCAGTCATAATTTTTTTATAGATTTATTCAAAAGACTATATTAAAAAAAAATCCTTTTTTTGTATAATCTCCTGCTAATTTGTCTGTGGGTCCTTGTGTTAATCTTGAAAACTCATGGATGTTTACAGCTTGGAGTCCTTCACTCTATTTGTTTATACCTATGGAAATAAATTACTTGCTTGTTTTCATTATTACTTTCACTGCTGGTCACATCTTTGGTAAAATAAAAATATGTTCTCTTAGTATCTTCTACATCACTAGAGAGAAAAATCAGAAAATTAATGTGTCATTTTTGAAAAAATTTGCAAGAACTCCCTCTCTCCCTCAAATGAGCCAGTTATTAATAACATTTGTTAAAAAATGCTTTTTTGTTGCTTGAAATTAAAAATATCCATTACAGTTAAGTATATAAACTAATAAAATAAGTTTTAGAAGGAAAGGTGTAATCTATCGAGTGAGCATTTTCTTTGCACATTTTATTTTGTTAGGGTTTGTCACCTGTGTCACAAGTTATTTGTGATCAGGAACAGAGAGGTTGACGAACGCATTATTCCTAATATATGTAACAATACCACAAATTTATTTACTTTTTTAAAATCATCTAATCTATCTTGCTTTATACTTTTTCAGCTTTATATTTGGACATTGAAAGATAATGATCTGTCAGGAGTGGCTTTCATTGATACATACATTTATATTCATACCCTTAGTACATTAAAAAATATCATTTTGGCTGGAGATTTGTTGAAAAGTGTTTCTGTCTATCGATATCAAGAAGAGCTGAAAGTGTTGTCATTAGTCAGCAGAGTAAGTAGACAGTTTTCAAATTATAGGAGTGGTGAGAATTTTTTTTTGTTTTTGTTTTTGTTAATTTTATGTATCTGTTTGACACAGGTCAAACATTAGAGGTTGTGAGAAAGAATCCCCCTGAAATCTTTTAATGAATAATTTCTCCTATGAATTCACAATCACTGAGAATCTCTCTTGGTGAAAGCACGTCCTTAGTGTAGCTAGGAATACATCCCAATTATTGACTCTTCTCTTCAGGCCTAGAAAATACTTCATCTTCCAACAGCTATTGACACTCTATAAAGCTGGATGATACACACACATGCACACATGCATATGCATGCGATCGACTTCTTTTAGTTTCTGTCTACCAAATCTACTCACAAGACACTGATTTCCCTATGGTTATAGTTGAAGACACTTGCCCAGTGTGCCACGCAGTGGGACTGAACCCAGAACCATGTGGTTGGAAAACAGACTTCTTACCTCAAAGCCACACCTGTCCCTATTGTTTTGTTATATACTATAATGCTTGTGTTTGTTTGCAGCATTGACTTTATTAATCATACATTATTGCATAGGTTTTTATGATGGCTGTTCAGGCTCCATGTCTGTTTTGGTGTGGTTTCTACAGCTGTTTTGGTGTGGTTTCTACAGAATGTACTGGGTACTTTAATGCAGCACCCAGTAGACTGTAAAGTGGTTGGCATTTGGAAGGGCATCCAGCTGTGGAAACCATGCCAAAACAGACATGGAGCCTGGACAGCTCTTCAGCTGGCCAACTCCTGTCAAACCATCCAACCCATGCCAGCATGGAAAATGGACATTAAATGATGATGATGATGATTGTATATTTTTAGGTGTGAGAGGCCAGATTGTAACAGTTTGAAAACAAAACAAGTAGAATATTTGGGCCAGATATGGCCAGTTTAAATGCTAAAAGGTTAAAATGCATGTGTGTGTTGGTGAGAATTGCCATTGTTTTTTTAACTTTACCATGCTTGTATTGGTCTGATGGGATTTGTTGAGATTTTTTATTGCTGGATGTCCATCCTTTTGCTAGCCCTCACCTGTTTACAAAGTGATATTTCCTTGGGATCAATCTCGTTTTCATGGAAGACAGGGAAACAAGGAACTCTACTTGTATGACTGTGACACTCATTTATAAATATCTCATGATGTCAGGGAGATATAAACATGCACACACACACACATACACACACATGTATGTATGAGCAGCTTCTTTCAGTTTCCATCTACCAAATTCACTGACAAGACCTTTGTCAGCATGGGTCACGGTCAAAAACATTTGCCCAAGGTGCCATGCAGTGGGACTGAACCCCAAACTATGTGGTTGGGAAGCAAACTTCTTAACTACACTGCCATGTCTGTCTGTGTGTGTATATAATATTGAAGAAGTATGTGTATTAGATAATGTCTAATTTAGCAAGTTTTTGTGTAGTTGTGAAGCATACATTGTGACAGCCTATTTTGGTTCTCTTTCTATAGCCCTAATTTTTATGTTACTATGATATATAACAGATTATTGTTTTTCATATTCAACTATAAGTTTTTTTCTTGAGCAGTGTGTCACCTTTGACACACCTTTGAACTATAGCTGGCATAGGTATGTTTTAACAATTTGAAAATACAAGTGACTGAGACCTTTGGTAATATACCACGTTTGAGAAGACTTGTCAGGCCAAGTGAAATCGTAGTTGTGGCTGATGTCAGTGTTACATAACTGGCACCTGTGCTGATGGTATGTAAAAAGCACCTATTACACTCTTGGAGTGGTTGGCGTTAGGAAAGGCATCCAGCCTTAGAAATCATGCCAAATCAGACTGGAATTTGGTGCAGCTCTCCAGCTTACCAGTTTCAGTCAAACCATGATGATGATGATGATGTGTGTCTGTGTGTCAGTGTTTGTTTCTTTGTGTCTGTGTTTGTCCTCTTCCGTGGCTTCATAATTGGTGTTGGTTTGTTTATGTCCATGTAACTTAGTAGCTTGGCAGAAGAAACCAATAGAATAAGTACAAGGGTTAAAAAAAAACAAGAAAGTACTGAGGTCAGTTTGTTTGTCTAAACATGTCAAAGTGGTGCTCCAGCATGGCCATTGTCCAATGATGGTAACAAGTGAATAATAAAAGAAGAAAGTTTAAACAGGATTCTTTTTTCAGTGAATATTAAAATTTATATGAGTTATAAAAGAGTTTTTTCCATTTGATTTAAAAATAATTTAGCATCTAAGATAGAGCAGCTGTAAATATTGTACTTTTGGGGTTACGGTTGGAAGTTCTGCATATCCATTGAACCATTTTTTTTTTACACAGGTGTGATGTGAGGAACATTTAACTGCTATATCTCACAGGTTGAGTGATTATGTAGAGGCTCCGTTGTTGGCTTGTTGCTGCTAAGTAGCAACAGTCAGCTCAGCCTATTCAGTAGACATGTGAGTGACACGAAGGTCGTTGATTGAACACTTTTGAGTAATATGTTAGTCCAACACTCTTAGATCCTTTTGTTATCATATTTCAGTTGAAGTACCCTACCCTTGTTTCAGCTAATTTAGACAATTATGAAGAATTTGGTAAAATAAGTTTGTCATTATTTTAGTTGGTGTTGAGAACATAAATTAACATGAAATTTTGAAGGAAGGTTTTAATTTAGATTACTTTAAAACAGGAAGTTTGTATCATAGAACTGGAGGTGAACTTGGAGAGGTTGGAACTAAAAGGATTAATATGAATTGCTTTTGTCTGATTTCAAAGCATGTTTGCTCTTTGTCATGCAGTAGTTGGCTGTATGCATACAATATGGATGGCAGTCTTGTTGCATGTGTTATTGTTACTGTCACAATCAATGGTTTCATCACTGTTATTTTTGTTGTCCTCTCAGCAGTGTTATTAAACATCACCATTGTTATTGTAATCATCATCAGTTTAAATTAACCATTTATTTCTTTTATTGATCTTCATTTTTTTTTCTTTTAATTTTCTGTCAGGATATTCGTCCCATGGAAGTTTATACTGTTGACTTTATGGTAGACAATGTTGATCTTTGCTTCGTTGGTAGGTAATATTTTTGTCTGATTTCTGAGGTATTTTGAGAGTGATAGACTGTTTCCAAAATCAATTTTTAAGATAAAATCTGCTGTTAGTTGAAATTAAATTGTGTAATTTAAATCACTTTACAAAGTATTTTAACTTCGAAAATTTTTCATAAAAAATGAAATTTTGAATTTAGACCAGATATTGGGAACTCAAAGGAATTCTAGCTGAACTTTGTAAATCTAAAAATAACAAAACTCTTAGTAAGAATTTATGTATATTTTGACAAATGTAAGATGGATGGATATCATTTTGACAAGGAATTATATTTTGCCCTTGTTGGTTTGGCGGAAACTTTGACAGCATTGACATTCATTGAGTTTGATTCTCCATTCTAGAAGTTAGTGAAAATATCAGTGGTTGACTGAATGAGTAAATATTAACCCTTTAATATTTAAACAAGCCATATCTGGCCCATATATTCTTGTTTTATGTTCAAACCAGCTAGATGTGACTTTTCACACCTACTTAACAATTTCATTCTAAAAATAAGCAATCATGTCATCAAAATCTCGAAGCCACAAAATAATGCATGATTAATTCAAAACAGTGTGAATCAATAAGCATTTACATTTGACAGTAATCTGAATGCTAAAGGGTTAACGAGTTTTTATGGTGAAGTTTGATAAAAAATATATTGTTTGATTTTCAAATATATGCTCCTTAACCCCTTCGCTGCAGAAATCAGATATAGCCACTTGAAATTTCATCACCCTTAACTGTGGAAAGCAGTTTTATATACCAGTCTGTCTTTTTGTTGAGGAATCATGTTTAAAATTAGTTTTTGTTGAGGTATGTCAAGTTTGCAGACAAGGCCAATTCTATTTTGTTGATGGATATCTAATGTCATTAGTGGAATAGTCATGACATTTAATTTCATATTTAATGAGTTAAAGCTAGATGATGAGTTGGTTATTCATGTCAAGTGAAAATAAAAAAAATTGAATTAAAAAGATTGAAAAATTAATTCACAGATAAAAACTAATACAATGACTTAATTAACTAGTGTTTTGGATGCTTGCATAAGTAATAAATATGTTGGTGATACAGGAAAGTTATAGAATATTTATAGATGATTATTTGTGCTTCTGTGACAGCAAAAACCTGTCCAAACATAAGACATTTTTTAGAAATGTAACAAATATATAATAATGTTTCAAGATCTGAAAATCATATGATCTATTGAGTGTTTCAGATAGACTTACTTAACATACCAGAAATATTCAAGCTTTTTCCTTTACCACCAATATCAGAACACCACTGAGATATAATTTATTCTACCTTTGCAGGATTCTCCTTATATGTTCAGTATTATAATAAGCTGCCTAACAGTTTATATTCAGCATAATCACATTTAGTGAACTCTTCTTTTCCTATGCTAACCAATATACAATCTTATACAGTTTTTTCAGCAAGTTCAATGAAGTACAATGACTTGCTGGTGAGGTCATAATAATGCAGAAACCTGTTTACAGTTGTGCCCCATATTTGATGAAAAATTAAATGACATTTAGTCATTGACTAATGTTAATTATTTTTTTAACTGTTTTTTAACTGTTAATTATTTTTTTAACTATGTCATGTTAGTATTTCACCCCTCCCTCCTGTGTTAGCTACATTAATAGTCTTTTTTACCCTTTTACTTGTTTCGGTCATTGGACTGCAAATATATTGGAACATTGCTTTGTAGGTTCAACCATATCGACTCTAGTACTTATTCTAAGCCTGATACTTTTTCTGTTGCTCCCTTTTGCCAAACTGTTAATTTATAGGGATGTAAACAAACCAATACTGGTGACAGGCAGGCAGTGGGAAGACAAACACAAAGACACACACACACACACACACACACACCTACACACACACACACATACACATATACATACAAATACTACTCCTTCCCTCAGCTGAAGGGTCTTGTCTTGTAAATTATTTGGTGACTCACTGCTGCTGGTGTTATGTAAAAAGCATCCAGCCAGCCCATGCTGTAAAACCATGTCAAAACACACTAGAGCTTGGTGCAGTCTTATCACTTCTCAGCTTCTGTCAAACTGCCCAACCCATGCCAGCATGGAAAGCATGTTAAATGATAATGATACATAGATGGAAACCGTGTACTTGCCTGTTTCCCATGCTGGCATGGGCTAGATGGTTTGACTGGAACTGGTAGGCCTGAAAACTGCACCAGGCTTCAGTCATCTATTTTGGTTTGGTTTCTACAGCTGGATGCCCTTCCTAATTACAACCATTTTACAGAGTGTACTGGGTGTCTGTTACGTGTTCCTGGCACAGGTGCTTTTTATGTGTCACCAGCAAAGATGCCTTTTACATGTCACTAGCTCTGACCATGACTACGATTTCACTTAGCTTGACATGTCTCCTCAAACACAGCGAATCACCAGAAGTTTTGGTCACTTGTCATCACCTCCATGAGACTTAACAACTGAAGATCATATTTCACCACCTCATCCCACTTCTTCCACATTTACCTCTTCAACAGGTTCCCTTCACAGTTATAGATTGGCACTTCTTTACATATATATAAAACAATAAAACTAATGGATTATACAGTATCACTTCACTATTTTCATTAAGGGAATTTATTGCATTGTAACATTGTACAGGCAGGTTTGCATGAAGAGTGAATATCAATGTACTGTTAGACAGTTAGCCTGATGCAATGCTGTTGAGCTATATTATCCAGTGGCAAGTCAGTATTCACTCTGATGCAACATAGTGCAGCCTGATGAGTTGAGAAGTTCTCTGTTGTGTTTTACAGTGTTTCATAAATGTTGGACTTCATACATACCTGCCTTCAAGATGTTACACTGCAATAAGATCTGTTAATGAAATGGTTGTAACAATAGTGTGTAATCTATTTGTTTGTTTTAATTGTTAATTTTGCACCATACTGTAGTTCTCTTCAACTTTGATTACCAAATACCAATGAACTGTCTGGATTGATTTATGTTTTTACCATATAGCCATTAATGTGGTCAGCTTCACTTTGATATTCCCTAAATCTTAATAGACCTTGTTTAACCTCTTGCTATCTGTGTGTGTGTATATATATATATATATATATATATATATATATATATATATATATATACACACACACACATATATGTGCTCGCACCCGCGCACACACACACATATCACTGTATCAATCAGACCATTGGATGTTGTTATATGCCACTGGTCAGTCAAATGGGAAGTCAAAAGTGAAAGAATAAAAGTGAAACAATATTACACTGCTGAAAAAAAAAAATCGGAAGTGTCATATAGTGGGTGGGTGGGTTTGGGGCTACAGCCCCCTGTATGGGCAGGAGTCATAACTTGACACCCCCAGAACCTTCCCTGAGAAATGAAAGACCTTCATGCCAGATTTGGTATTATATCGCTGAAAAAAATATTGGAAGGTCGTATAGGGGGAACTACAGCCCTCTATATGGGCAAGGGTCAAAATTTGATCCCCCCCCACTAGAACCTTCCCTGAGTAATGAAAGACCTTCATGCCAAATTTGGTACAGATTGATCCAGCGGTTTGACCATGCATAGAGGGGATACCCCCCCCCCCACACAGGCAGTAAATTTTATAGATTAAACTTATGTTTGGAATAGCACTGAAAACATCCTCTCTTTTCTTCATAATCAGAAGAGATACTATCCATTCCAATTATACATTGTATACATATATGTGTGTGTGTGTGTGTGTGTGTGTGTGTTTTCCCCCTACTATTTGACAACTAGTGTTGGTTTGTTTACATCCCCATAAATTGACAGTTTGATAAATGTGACCTATAGAATAACATGAGATTTATAAAAAATAAGTATTGAGGATGGTTTGTTCAACAAAGCTCTTCAGTATAATGCTTCAGTGACTGGAACGAGCATAAGATAAAAAATAAAATATTGAAGTGTATAATAATAATGATGATGAGGATGATAATAATAATAATAATACATAACAGACTCACAATAATGGCTATATGGTTAAGAAGTTTTATTTCACATCCATGTGATTTCAGTTTAGATCTCACTATATATAATACCCTGGGCAAGTTTCCTTCACTATATTCTTAGTGAGTGAAATTGGTAGACAGAAACTATATGGAAGTAATCATCATCATTATCCTTTTTCTACTCCTTTAATGTCCGTTTTCAATGCTGGCATGGGTTGGACAGTTTGACCAGAACTGGCAAGCTGGAGAGTTGCACCAGTCCCAGATTTGTCTTGGTTTCTACAGCCGGATGCTTTTCCTAACACCAACCTTTTTACAGTGTGCTAGGTGCTTTTAATGTGGCACCAGCACAAGCACTCTTACATGGCACCCCTCTTCATTAAGGGGAGTGGCCTTAATACTTCTGCTGTGGAGGAAGAGTTTTCTTGAGTATAGTTATACATATATGTGTATGCACATGCATGTGTGTTGCATGTATGTGTATATGTTCATGCATGTGTGTGTGTGTGTGTGCTTGTATCTATTTGCATGTATCTGTGTGTTTTTGTTTGACTCCACTTTGGGCTGTGATGTTGGTTGTCTTCCATAACCATGATACCTGGCATTGGTTCAGTGTGCAGCAATATTGAATAAAGTACTTTACTTGTAAAGCAAGTATGGGTTAGCACCAGGAATGGCATCGAGCCATAGCATACTACCTCAAGAACTCTTGTCCAACCTTTGCCAGCATGGAAAAAGCATATCTAAAAGTGATGATGATAATGGTGAAGATGAGAAAAAAGAAGCAAGACTTATTTAAGTTTTTCTTTAATCTGTTGTAACTACAAGTTTTACAATATTTAAACAATATTTAAATAATGTGTACATTTAGAAGATAAAGGACAACATAGATAAGTATAAAAGCTCAAAAATTACAATTATGCATAAAAAAAATCCTAATTTAAAAACTAGCTGAAAATTGTATTTATGTAGAAAACATCTCATATATACATATTTATCTGTGTGAGTGTGTGTGTGTTTATGTGTACACATACATGCACAATTTATACAACCTGTGTTAGCAAGGGAAAAGTAGATGTAAAAATGATGATGATAATATAGTAAACATATGCAAATATTCACAGGCAATAAGAAAGTATTTGTCTATTCACACTCAGATATAAAAGACAACATAACACATAACACAGAGATGATCATTAACGAAACATTAATGATGAAGCTAAACAAAGAAATAAACTTTTCACAAAGAAACCTGAGATTCTTATCAAATAAATTCCAAATGCAAAATCCAATATTGAATGTAATTATTTCAGCTACTTTTCTTTCTCAAAAAGCTATTTGTACTTAATTTCTCTTGTTCGCTTCAATATCACATTTCATGTATTTATCTATCTATTATTTATTTATTCATTTATCTATTTATTTTAGTTTCTTAAATTTTAAAATTTTAATTGGTAATGGAAATTTTTTGCATCAGCAATCTTGAATTATGTTACACTATATATTAGTTTATACATAGTCATCATCATTATCAAGTTTAAATAATCTTAATTTTAATAATATGAGAGGCTGTTGTTATCACAGTAGATCAAGCTAGAAAATACAATGGATGGATTTTACAGTATATCCGTAGAAGAAGTAGGCAGAAAATCTAGTCATGTTTATTTAGGGAGAATAGCTGCAGAGAAGAGTAGATGAAATAAAATAAAATAAAAAAGAAAGTTCATCATTATTTCTTGCCAATGTCAACTGAAGTTACTCCCTACTCAACTCTCGTTTTTCCTCTGCCCTACCCTCTTCCTTTCCCTCCTTACCTCTACCCCATCCATTCTCCTCCTCCCCCTCATGCCCTCCCCCTCATGCCCTCCCCCTCATGCCCTCCCCCTCATGCCCTCCCCCTCATGCCCTCCCCCTCATGCCCTCCCCCTCATGCCCCTCATTCCCCTTCCCCTCACCCACCCCCCATAATTCGAATGTCTTTGAAATAAATAACATCTATACATCAGTTTTTTCTATTTTCTTCCTTTTCTCATTCATAAAGTTTTCTAAACACCTATAGGTTTCAATGATAAACTAGGATGCTTGCATCCCTAAATGGACTTTAGTTCCTTGACTAAATAAAATAAAATTATATATATATATATATATATATATATATATATATATATATATATATATATATATATATATATATATGTATATATGTATGTATTTGTGTATCTTTGTGTTTGTCCCCCACCAGCACGTATTAGTTTGTTTATGTCCCTGTAACTTAGCAGGTCAGCAAAAGAGGCAGATAAAATGAGTATCAGGCTTAATAAATACTGGGGTTGATTTGTTTGGTTAAACTCTTCATGCAGTACCCCAGCATGGCTGCATTCCAGTGACTAAAACAAACGAAAGATAAAAGATATGGACATATAATTTGGTTGTATAAAACCAAATTCTAAATCTAATGATGATGATGATAATGATTGTGCTACATCTGCTGATAATGTTTTCTCTCTCTTATCACAAACAACAATGTATGAATGTATTTTCTTCTTCACTGTAAGAAGAGGAATATCACTAATAGAGATTAAGTTAATCCTATTTTTTTTCTATCAAAAAAGTTAAAAGCTAAAACTCATAGTTTAGTGTAGTTTCTGAAAGTAAAAGTACATTATTTTGCTTGCCTAGCAGTCTGAACCACAGCATATTCTTTACCAAGATGAGCTTCAATGAAACTTGTTTCCAGCTAGGCTTCTATTCTTTTAACCTTTTAGCATTCAGATTCTGTCAAGCATAATGTTTATTTATTCAAATTGGTTTGAATTGATCATGCGCTATCTCACTGCTTCTAGATTTCGATGATGTTATAGTATATTTTTGGAATGACATTGTATGATAGGTGTGAGAGGCTGAATCTGGTCAGTTTGAACATAAAACATGTAGAATATTTGGGCCTGATATGGCTAGTTTAAATGCTAAAGAGTTAAGAAGCAATCAATATGCATTCCACAATGATGTGCCAGGAATCTCTTTTCTCCATTATCTTTGGTATATTTGCAGTTTCCTTTATTGCATGTAGAAGTCTCCAAAACATAGTATGTGATATTTCTTGTTCAGCATGATAGTAGTGGCCAGCAAAACTATCTTGCATTGAGCAATAAAAGTAGAGAGATAGGGTGGAACATTCCATAAACTTCCCTTTTGATCGTAATGAATTCATCTAGGCTAGCTGAAGCGTGTAGATCAGCAGTTCTCATCCGGAGTATATATAATCCTCAGGAGGTTCATATGGCCCTTAGGAGTTCATATGACCCTCGGGGGTTCACATGGCTCTTAAGGGCCCATATAAGATTTTATTGTCAAAATTTATGTACAATAAATTGGTTATACTTCTAAAATACACAAAATATATAAACATTTTGTAATACAATTCCTAATAATATTTAATCATAAAAATATAATAGGAGTTTTTAGATATCAAAAGGCTATGAGGGTCTCATCCCCTAAATAACATAGAAATCAAAGGGGTCCATAAGCAAAAAATGGTTTGAGAATCCCTAATGTAGATCAAAGGATGCTATATCTTCATCTAGGGTCAAATAGGAATGATTTTTGGTTGGTTTAACTCATTAATGATCCTACTTTGAATGTAATACAGTCTATGTGTTTTCATTCATTTTGAAAATAATGGAAAATTTGGAGAGGTATAGTGAAAGGGACTAACTTTTTCATTATTAAATTGGCATTTGGTGCGTAACTTAATAAAAAAGATTCTAATATTAAATTATGATGATCTGTGGTTTTTGGTTTAGACCCACGGCATACGAGTTGGGAAAAGTCTTCTACTATAGCATCCAAGTTAATTAATAGCAGAACTGATTTATCTGATTAAACTCCTGAAGACAGTGCTCCAGCATGGTGGCAGTTCAGTAACTGAAAGTGTAAAAGAATAAGAAAGAATTAAAGAATAATGATTTGCATTTAAATAAGAACACTTCAAAATGTTTGTCTTTGTATAACACTGTGTAACTAAATTTTAATTTTTTTTTATCTTTGGTCAGTGAGTACTATTTCCTATTTACATGTATCTGGAAATCATAGGAATTGACTACTATTTCCTTCAAACTTGGCTTTTGTGACCTGAACATCAGTGTTTTGAAACTGACCTATTTTCCATTACATTTCAGACAGATTCAGCGCTGAGTTGTTGAAGCAGAAATATCATTATATCAAATATTCTACTCAATATCACAGATTTGCTTGTCAGTTACTTGACCATAGCCACTTGATCATGTCCTTTAGTGGTTGACAATATGTGCATCTCTGATGATGAGCAGGAATAGTGGGGGGAGCATCATAGCCATGTGTTGAGAGGAACTCTTTGGGGGTTTGAATAAATGTAATAAAGCAAAGTTTGAAGGAAATATTAGCCATTTTTCATTCTTTCTGGAGTAAGCAAATAAGAAATAACAGTAACTACCCAAGAACAAAAATCATGGTACTCAGTGTAATAGAACCAGAAGTGGTCTAAGGCACATTGGTATTGAAACAATTAAAATTATGATGGTTTTTCTATCTCCTTAGTTGCCATGACATAATTGTAAATAATGATTTTCCTTGTATTTCATCTTCTGTAAATTTTTTGTTTATTTTACTCATTTCAGTAACAGATAGATTGAAAAATTTGCTTGTCTACTTTTATCAACCCGAAGGTATGTCTGAATATTTTGGTATATTTCATTATAATTTAACAAAAACAAAAAAATTCCATTAAAAGTATAAAAGGTCAAATTATTGAGAAAAAAACACAAACCCATAACTGTCTCGCCTCGGAAACAAAAAGAAACAAATGTGTGGGGTGGGGAGTAGAATTGAGCAGCAGAAGATTGTGGCGAAAGGGAGTCATGGGTTCTACACCTGAAGCCAAATGGCATGTTCAGCTGTGCATAGCAGACATGATTGCAGAGATGTTGGCCAGCGACACTCACTTGAACTGCCACCTCACCTTGCAGGGCTTGAACAAATCAAAATATGTTGTTAACACACAAGTAGTAGAGGTAGTAGCAGCAGCAGCATGAATAATGGAAGTTATTTGATACATGATTTTCATTAGTTTAAATGTATTTAGAGATAAGTTTAAGTTTTTTTTTTTACTGCCATCAAATGGATAAATTCAGTTTATAGACATTATATACAAATAGGAGTGGCTGTGTGGTAAGTAGCTTGCTTACCAACCACATGGTTCCTGGTTCAGTCCCACTGCGTGGCACCTTGGGCAAGTGTCTTCTACTATAGCCTCGGGCCGACCAAAGCCTTGTGAGTGGATTTGGTAGATGGAAACTGAAAGAAGCCCATCGTATATATGTATATATATATATATATATATATATATATATATATATATATATATGTATGTGTGTGTTATATATATGTATGTGTGTGTATATGTTTGTGTGTCTGTGTTTGTCCCCCTAACATCGCTTGACAACCGATGCTGGTGTGTTTACGTCCCCGTAACTTAGCGGTTCGGCTAAAGAGACTGATAGAATAAGTACTAGGCTTACAAAGATTAAGTCCTGGGGTCGATTAGCTCGACTAAAAGGCGGTGCTCCAGCATGGCCACAGTCAAATGACTGAAACAAGTAGAAGAGTAAATATAATAAAAAGCAGAATGCATTCTTAGTTAATTCATCACCATCATTATTGTTTTAACATCTACTTTTCCATGTTTGCATGGGTCAGATGAACGTTTTCTACTGTGGGATGATCTTCCTGATGCCAACCCTTGTCTATTTTCATTTCAAACAAGGTAATAATCTTACTGTTTTTCAAAAAACAAGCAACTCAAACGTGGTTGTGTAGAGAACTAGAAACAAACAAGACTGTATTAATGAACTTTTTGTGCAACATGTCAAAACATGTTCAGAGGCTCGGACATGTTTTTGCAGTGGACTACAAGCAAATGACACTTGTTTGCTTATGAATCATAGTTTACAACCAACAAACATATGTAAAGATGTAGGGAAGTATGAATTCTCTGTCTCTGTCTGTCTGTCTGTCTGTCTGTCTCTCTCTCACACACTCACACACACAGACACGCACACACACATGTTTATAATGGGATTCTTTCAGTTTCCACCTATCAAAACATTGACCCCAGGTTTAAAGCAAAAGACTCTTGCTCATGGTGCTTTGCAGTGGGACTGAACCTAAATCTATACAATTGGAAAACAAGATACAGGCATGTAAGACATGGATGGGAACTGAAAGGTAATGAAGTGTGAGGAGATCCAAGTGGAAGAAAACTATAGAAGGATAAGATTGAAAAAGCCACAAACAGAAAATGTGAAAGCTGATCAAGGAACTTAGACTCTCTCAAATGTCCAGGAAGCTCTCTTGAGGTAGTAGATAGTTTCTGCTATTTAGGTGACCAAATTAGTAACAGTGATGGATGCTCTGAAAGTATTTTTTCTAGAATAAGAATAGGATAGAGAGGCACTGCCTCTGTTGGCAACAGAAGGACTCTCTCTCTCTCTGAGTGAAAGGTAGATTGTATGATGCTTGTGTGAGAATAGCTATATTACATGGTAGTGAGACATGGGCTCTGACTGCAGAGGACATGTGTAGGCTGGAGAGGAATGAAGGTAGTACGCTCTGTTGGATTTGCAACACCAGTGTGCATGACTGACAAAGCACAACTGTGTTGAGAGAAAAGTTAGGCATAAGAAGGATTAAATGTGGCGCGCAAGAGAGGAGAATGCATTGGTTTGGACGACAGCTGTATACATATGTGCCTGTCACTGAATGTGGACGATAGCTGTGGAAGATGGAAACCCTGGAAGACATGAGATGAAGTGGTGAGGACCGATCTTAGGATGTTGGGACTCACGGAGGAAATGAAAATGACCAAGATGTTTGGCAAGATGAGGTCCTAGAGAAGACCAACCCATGGCAGTGAAACTGAGTGCTGGAAGCATTGTGTCCCACCCACATGTAACAACACACTTTTCACACACCCTGCCCCAAGAAACTGAACTACATCTCTTCTAAACTGCATCTTCTCTTCCTCATATTTCTTCTTCATAAATCATGATTGTCTTCCAACACCCTTTCCTGCCCTCACTGCCCTGCTCACTGTATCGCTGCTCCTCCCCACCAATTTTTCTACCCATGTTTTCACCAGTCACTGCAGTCCCGACTCCTACTTTTGCCTTCGTGGCAATACCTGACCACATATATTACGACCTTTGTACATCTCTCTTCCTTACTCTACCATCACATCTATGCTCTGATCCTTGTTACTTGTGAGTATACCCTGGTCTAGTTATTGGTTCCAGTGAGCCAATGATGAGTTCCCTGCATTTCCAGTGTCAAGAGTGACTAGTGAGTGTCTGGGCAATACGAAAGGAATAAATAGTGAAGTATTTTTATGTGACACACTAGATTACCTGCAACTTTTTGTCATTGATTATATTTTTTTGCCTACACGCACTCATACATACACCATGCAAACACACATACATACACCATGCAAACACACACACACCATGCAAACACTCACACAACACAGAGACCACGTTCACACATGTGCACACACTCTCTCTCTTTCTCACGCTCTCTCTCTCTCTCACGCTCTCTCTCTCTCTCACTCTCATGCATGTACTCACATAGAATGGGCTTTTGCATGGTTTCTGTCTACCACATTTTACTGATAAGGCATTAGTCACTTGAAGCTATAGTACAAGACAGTTACCCAAGATGCTGCACAATGGGACCAAACTTGGAACCACATGTTTGCAATGCAAACTTCTTCACCACACTGCCATTTCTGTACCCCAATATAATAATTACCTAAACGTTAACCATCCTCTACACATGTAATTGATTTTTCCCTCTTTTTTTTTTAATTCAACTTTTACTATCTGAAGTATTCTTTTCCAAGTAGATATGGTGAAGTTCCTGTACCACAGAAAGGTACAGCAGGCCCAAATTATCTTAGTTGTACTCTGGTAATCGACCAGTTTGCATGAATAAAGTTTGAAGCAACACTTAATGTTCTGTATTTATTTAAAACCATAGTATTAAATTCATTTCAGAGAAGTTTTAAAATCTTAGTTAAATATTAAAATTGTTTTATAAGCTTTAAAAAGAAAATTGTTTTCCTTTTTTTTTTTTTAATTCTTGAACATATAAATGGGAACAAAGTCAGTTACTGCATAAACTTAAGAGGAAATAAAAGAAAATCAAATAAAATTGCAGAGAATCTATTACAGTTATATGATTGTAGCTTTTCTATTAAACGCTAAATTCAATATCACTCATTGCCGTCTCTTCAAAATAAAAGACATTGAATGAACAAAGTGGATCATGGCTTTTTTGTATTTAAAACTGAAACCCTAAAAATACTGGAAACTAGAAAAAATTATGAATTAGAGAGCTTTTTTTGTTTATGAGTCTTGTTAAATCCATGAAATATAGTTGGATATTGCATAATCCATTATACCAATTTCAAAAAGAATTTAAAAAAAAAAAAAATTAAAAAGACAAATGTCTTTATCTAGATGTATTTAAAGAATAGAACTGTTTGCAGCTATTTTAAAAAATTTAATTAAAATTGTAGGTGATTTTTGAAAGAAATTCTATCCTCATCACGTATAATTATTTTTTAAAAATATTTATTTGTCTAACACTCTTTTGGAATAAATAGTCAATTACTTCATATTTTGTGACCAAAGATATTTCCTAATGAGTGAGCAGCTCAATAATTTGAAGAAAAATAGTAGGATATCTTTTATTTAATTTCTCTTTTACTTGTTTCAGTCATTAGACTGTGGCCATGCTGGGGCACTGACTTGAAGAATTCTAGTCGAATATATCAACTTCAGTACTTATTCTTTTAAGACCTGGTACTTATTCTATTGGTCTCTTTTGCCAAACTGCTGAGTTATGGGGACATAAACACACCAGCACCAGTTGTCAAGCAGTGGTGGGGGTCAAATACAGACACAAAGACAAGCACACACACACACACACACATACACACGCATTTATACAGGGTGGCCCAAAAGTAGGTTTACAGTTATTCAACTATCTCTTTTGCATTCATATATTAACCGTTTAGATCTTAATTATAAAAAAATATGAAACCATTATTCTATGTTAATTTAGATAATTGTATGATAGAAATTTAAATGTAGTAAAATGTTTTAAAAGAAATTTGAAGTGCCTATGTGATAACTGTAAACCTACTTTTGGGCTCCCCTATACAATGGGCTTCTTTTAGTTTTTGTTTACCAAATCACCAAATCCACTCACAAGGCTTTGGTTGCACAGAGGCTGTAGTAGAAGACACTTGCCTAGGTGCCATGTAGTAGGACTGAAATGGAAGCAAATGTTGAACATTGTAGCTTGGATGATAAGCTGTGGCATATCGAATTTGATACAGATTTATATCTGAGTGAAGCAAGCATGGGTTGGACAGTTTGACAGGATCTGACAGGTCTGTAGACTATTGTTGTATAATGTCTGCTTTGGCATGGTTTCTACAGGGGAATATTTATCCTAAGTCTAACCACTTTACAGAGTGTACTGAGTGCTTCTTTTTGTGGCACCAGCACTAGTGAGGTCACCATGCACTTAGCAAGACTATTATTCCCTTTGACTGAGTTGGATTACAATAGAGTGGAAGGTGGCTGTGTGCTAGGAGATGAGAGGTTAATGTACAAAAGAAAGGAGCAGAACATATTTCTTCCTGAAGAGGTAGTATATGGCTACTTACATTATAGAGGAGAGGGTGGGAGTAATGGGGTGGAGCTGGAAAGAGAGATAAAAAAATAATGGTGATGAGGTGTCAAGGTGAACCCTTAAGGTAAGGGTGAGTAGGAATGAGTGGGGACAAAAGAACAGGGAGTATGGATGGGTAGAGGTTGCAAGAATGTATGGGGTGAGTGAGGGGATGAATATAATGAACGAAGAACAAGTGTTGGTGAGATGTTGATAAATATGTTAGAGGGAAGGTAAGGGAAAGTAGGTGATGACTGTAGAGACTGCTTAGAGTTGAGGGGTGGGTGTAGTGAATGGTGGAAATGAGTGGGGATGATGCATGAGATGGGTGGCAGTAGAGGTCAAGAACATTACAATAGTTATAATGATACAGTAGACAGGGGAAGTATGAGGGAAAGATGTATAGGTTGGTAGGTTGTAAGCATGTGAGGGAAGAGGCAGTCATAGTGTATAAGGGAGAAATGTATGGTGGTGTAGGAAGGATAATTTTGCAGTATCATTTGAATTCAATAGAGCATTGATTACTTGTTAGGGGATGCTTTTGGTGATAGCATACATTGAGTGAATCTCTAAGTACCCGATCGACCTACTACACATAGCAGCTAAATCTTTCTCAAATCATAACTTACATTGGATAGTGTCGTCTTAAATATGCAAAAAGACTGGTGGGTGATGATTGGAACATCTTTGATTATTACTCTTTAGTCATGAATGATCTGGCACTAAACAGCAAGAACATGTCCAAGGTTTAAATCTTATTTTTTATTTTTTTATAAAACTTTGTATTTTTCACTTTATTTTAAGTAAAAATTCATATTAAACATTAAATTATATTTATGTTTCTTTTTTTTTTCTCCTTAAATTAATTTAGCAAGGAAAAGTTGTGGTGGACAGAGACTTTTACGGCGAGCTGACATGAACATTGGATCACATGTTCTCAGTACTTTCCGAGTGAGATGTAAATTATCAGATCAATCAATTGATCGCAAAATGATTAGTGTTGCTGAAAAAAGACATATTACTTTCTTTGGTAGGTTACAGTATTAAAAATTTTCTTTGTCTGTAAGTTTAAAAAACTTGTATTATTCGTTTTGTTCATTATAGTCATTCTTGACATACTAATTTTTTTTTTTCTGAAAATCTTTTGTAAATATTGTAAGAATGGTAGCTTACCTATTTGATAAGGCACTGGGTTACTGACTTTGAAAGAGATGGTTGTTATGCTAATTCCATTGGCCAAAAGTGATTTCTGTAGTTGTATGTATGTATTTGTGAAGGTGTGTAGTTCAGTAGTCAGGCTGTTGCACTCATGATTGCTAGACTGTGAGTTTGATTCCCAGACCAGGCGGTGCATTGTGTTCTTGAGCAAAACACTTCATTTTCACATTGCTCCAGTCTCCCTTTTTGATCAAGTGGGAATGTTGGCCTGTTCACCTAGCCATTAAGGTGGCGTCATTTGAAGGCTAAAACAATGCAAAGCATATTGTGACCAGCAATGTGTAACAATATCTGATAGTCTGGTTGGTCATGCGATGATGTGTGTATTTAATTGGAAAATCCCAGCAGATTGAGTTGAAATGCTTTCTGCTTTTGCTTGAATGATTAATGGTTTGTATCATGGATGGAACATGTGGAAGTGAGAGGCCCAGGAAGACATGGGATGAAGTACTGAAGAATGACCTTAGGAATCTGAACCTCTCAGACAAAGGACTGAGATACTTGGCAACTTGCTGTATTCAAGAAGGCCTGTACTCTACAACAGAAGTGTTAAGACCAATCCTTATGGTGGTGTAAAGCACTCATGGTGTTGCCATATAAAAGTGCCTGTGCAGTGCCATGTAAAAGCACCTCTGTGATGACATGTAAAAACGCCTGTGCAGTGCTACATAAAAGTGCCCATGCAGTGCCATGGAAAGCACCCAGCACACTCAGGAAAGTGGCTGGTGTTAGGAAAGGCATCGAGTTGTAGAAACCATGATTCTGGTGTTGCTCCCCAGCTTGCCAGCTCTGGTCAAACTGTTCAACCCATGCCAGCATGGAAAACAGACATGATATGAGGATATATTAAGTGTTGTGTTATCTTTGTCTTTGGCAAAGACACCTATCACCTATTGGCCTAGTTTACCTAGCTGTAAAGCATTTTTTTTAACATTCAGAGAACCTCATATGTGAACATTCCACATACTGGAAACAATAACCAAATCTCCCTCAACACATTACTGTCTTAAGAATAAAGAACACATTGTATAATCTAACTCTCTCTCTGTATATACAGAGTGGTAGACTTAATTCATCGCAAAGTTTAACACTACCTTCTGTCTTGTTGGTGCTTTTAGCAGAGACCATTCTGTTGTAAACATTCAAGCCAAGCCTCTGGTCTGAAGATATCTTCCTTGCTTCTCATCAGTCCTTTCTTCTTTTAATTAAGGAAGTAAAAATGAGAAGGATACTGCTGGCATGTCTCTGGTTATAGGTCTGCTAGTTCAGAGCCTACTAAGGACTAAACTTCAACAATTGTTTCATGAGCAGATACAAGTTACTGTTGTAGCTTCTTGTACAACTTATGATGAATGTTTGTGAGAGGATTGGTCTTGAAGAAGGGTCTGGAAGAGTGCTGTTGTAGGCCTTCCAAAACTATTGAAATTTATGTGGTTAATGTCCCTATTGAGCAGCTGCAAGGTGATACTGGCAGGAAAAACTTTTTGGGAAAAATGGGTTTTGCCTAGTTGATTTTATATTCACTACTTGAAAAGAGACTTATTAACCCAGTGGGTTTTAGGACACTCCATATCCTCTTGATATATTTCAGAATTTTATAATTCCATAGCAGTTTAACCAATACAGATCTTTTATACTGTATGAAGCCAGTTTATTTAACTTAGCTCATCTCTTTTAACTCACATCATCATTTTCTTCATTCATATTTGGAAACCAAAAGTAGCTGATGTTTAAACCACATTTTCATTAGCTGCTACTGTTAACATAATGGTGTCTTTTTACACTTTGCTCCCAGTAAGTTCTTCCTTTATTCATCCCAAAGAGATCAAATTCAAAAGTTCAACTCCACCAGATTCTGAGATGACGAAAGAAAGTATCTAGTCCAGTGTTCTTATTGCTCTGTTGAACACAACATCTGATCTTCAAGTTTTCATGTGTTAGTTTTATGATATTAAAAATCTAATCCTAAAACTAAAATCAATTAACTTGGTTAAAAAAAGAAAAAAATGACTTAGGAAACATGAAAAAAAAAAAAAATCTTTGCTAGAAATATTGTTAGCTGACATAATATAATATACTAATGAGTAGTTAATATCTGAATTTTGCTAGCTTTGACTGAAGCTAACACTGTTCTACAATAATAAGAATTTGCATTTGTTAAATATTTTCTTTCTCTGAACCCAAGTGGTTTTGTTTATATGTTTTTCTTTTCTTTTGATAAATGAATCTAATTCCTATTCTTTCAGCAACACTTGATGGCAGTATTGGGTTTGTAATGCCTATTTCTGAGAAGGTATATCGACGTTTACTCATGTTGCAAAATGCCATGGCAACTCTCATTCCACACATAGCTGGTCTTAATCCCAAGGCATACAGGTATCTTTGATGTCCATTTGTTTCACAATGTTCTCACATTATATATCTTATCATTGATATATTACTAAATACTCTACTTCTTTTATTTTAACACAAACTGTTCGAAATTAAGCAGAAGACTGATGAAAAATGAAAAGCCTGAGTTCTTTTACCATCATTATTATCATCATCACCATTAATATTTTAGTGTTGATTCTTTTATGCTTGGATGAATTTTTAGAGATGTATACCATGCAGCATAATTGCTAGTTGTCTTGATTATTTTTGTCATCTCTTTTGTGAAGCCCTAGCTTTTAAAATCTGATCTCACCTTTTTTCTCCTCACATCTTCCTTAGGCTTTGTGGGGTTATTCACTCATGATCAGACATGTTTCTGCACTGCTGACACGTATAAGGCACCTGTGCTGATGACATGCAAAAGACACCTGTGATGGTGACACATGAAAAGCACCTGTGCTGGTGTCAAACAAAAGACACTTGTGCTGGTAACACAAAAGGCATCTATACAGTGACACATAAAAAACACCTGTGCTGGTGACATGTAAAAGACACCCAGTACACTCTATGGCATGGTTGGCATTAGGAAGGGCATCCATACATAGAAACCAAGCCAAAACAGACTGGAGCCTGGTGCAGCTCTCTGGCTTATCTAGTTCCAGTCAAACTGTCTAACCTATTACCAACATAGAAAACGGATGCTAAATGATGATAATGGTAATGATTATGTATGACCAAGGCTTTTTTCAGTTTCTGTATACCAAATCCACTCATAAGGCTTTGGTCAGCCAGGGGTTATAGTAGAAGATACTTGCTCAAGGAGCAACACAATGGGACTGAACTGGAAGCCATGTGGTTGGGAAGCAAACTTAAAATTACTACTAGGGTCAATTTGATTGACTAACCCTGCAAAGCAGTACTGAGAAGACCTGTCCATCTCAGCAGATTTAAGCTTCTGTCAAGCCTTTCTCTGCAATCCCTTTAGAAGCTTTCCTTTTCTCCACTCCTGATCCACTGCTTGTGAATGCTAATGATTCTGCTAGTTCACCACTCTGACTGGATGTATAATATTAGTGTGCATGAACAGTAGAGCACCTATGAGCTGAGAGAGAAATTTTAATGCTTATGTTTGTAGTGGTATATGATAAAATTATTATAATGACCATATCTTTTGTTTGTCTGTTTTTTTCAATGCCATCACAAGTCAGATGAATATATTACCGAAGTGTTGTTTTATAAAGCAATGCCATATGCCTTTCCTGTTGCTAATCTTTAGCTGTTTGCCAGGAGGAATGACAACAATTCCACTGCTTGTAGCCCAGCAATTTTCAGTGAAGTGCAAATGTAAACACACACACACGCACACACACACTCACACGTGCACGCGTAGGAAATGCCTCTTTCAGATTCTGTCTACCAAATTTAGATTCGTTCAGGTTTTAGTCAGCCTGGGGCTATAGTAGAAGACACTTGCCCAAAATGCAGCACAGCAGGACTGAACCTGGAATGTATCTGTGTATAAATTATGATTATCATACCATCTTTTTTTTTAATCTAGTATATAACTATGATGTTTTGGTATTGATTGAGTGATCATTTTCCTTTCAGGGCTGCGAAGGCCACTATTCCAGAGTTGTTCAACCCCAGTCGAAATATTCTTGATGGTGAGCTGTTGTGGAAATACACCAATCTGAGTGTAATTGAGAAAAGTGAAGTTGCCCGCCGTATCGGTATTACTGTTGATCAAGTGAGTTTCGTATTTATTTATTTATTTATTTATTTATATATATATGTAAAGGTAAGATCCAAGGATCAAGGTGTAGGAAGTTAGTTAGCTTCAAGCAATCCATAGAAGATATAGAAAACAACTTTTAGTAACAAAAGTGGTTTATTGGTGCAGAAGGTTGTGAATTTTTGCAGTATTGAAGTATAAGCTGAAAAAAGTTAATTTTATAGTTCATGGTTAGCAACAAGGTTTGTTGTATATGTGAATAAACATCTAAAAATTAGGGAATGGAGTAGATAAAATCCAGGCTACATATGTTAGCGGAACCTTGGAAGTGAGACCGTAAGCTACTCTTCAGGCCAAGGATACCTTGATTATGTGAAGTTTACATTGTTGTTCAGAGATCCCATGTTAACTCATTGGGGATTTGATCAAAATGCATTCTTTTGGGTATATATATATATATATATATATATATATATATATATATATATATATACATATGCATGTATGTGTGTGTATTGCCTTGCCTCAGCATTGCATGCTGATTGTAAACAAACTTCACCATAATATAAGTGGCATATGTTTGCAACCTTTCATTGAAACCTCTCTGGATTAGGACAAAGTATTACCTTGCCTGGAAACAGCTGAGGGTTGGTAACAGAAAGATCGTCTTGCCATAGAAAATCTGAGTCACTGACTTTGTCTGAACCATGTAAACATGGGTCAGATTTGCCTATCTTTGCTGGCAAATAAGAAAGGCAGGTAAAGACGGTTGTGATCATTTGGTCACTGCAAGTGCCATACTGAACTGGAAGCATCCAAATTAGTCTTGTGGAACTCACTTCATAGTGATGTAAGAAGAGGAAAATGTTATCACACTTACATTGACAACTTGATTGCAGACAATGGCCCGGAGTGTATCCAGGACTTTGAGGCAGTGATGATGGACTGAGAAGTGTGAAAGGTAGTCTTTGTTGATGCAGCTCAGGTTGGAACCTGGCCATAATGATGATAATAAAATGTAATCATAGAAAAAGTGTTAAAATGCTGCTATTGCTGCCACATTGGTGTGGGTGATGGGGCCACATAAAAAGCACTGGTGATGGTGCCATGTAAAAAGCACCCAGTATACTCTATAAAGTGGTTGGTGTTAGGAATGGCATCCAGCCATAGAAACCATGCCAAAACAGCACATGGTACCTGGTGTGGTTCCTCGCCTTGCCAGTTCCCGTAAAACTGTCCAAACCTTGCCAGCATAGAAAATGGACACTAAACGATGCTGCTGCTGCTAATGATGATGATTTCTTCCTCAGAAGATTGTATTTACTTTCTAAATTAACAAAGTTTAGATATCGCACACTTAATGCAGATGATTTCAAACCTAGGAAGGGCATCCAGCTGTAAAAACCCTGGCAAAACAGACACAGAAGTTTAGTGTGGGCTCCTACCTGGCTGGCTCCTGTCAAACTGTCCCACCTATGCCAATATGAAAGGCAAACGTTAAACAGTGGTGATGATGATGATGATGATCTTCTTTCCACTCTCCATCTACCAAATCTGCTCACAAAGCTTTGGTTGACCCAGGGTTATAGTAAAAGAGATTTGCTCTTGGTGCTACACAGTGCTACTGAACCCAGGACTACATGGCTGAGAAACCACCTCCTCAACCATACACACACACACAAACACACGAATAGGTGCACTTGCTAGTGTACTTTTGCTGGGTAGAGATAGAAGAATACAGTTTGTGAGAATTATTAGCATATGAGATCATCATCATCGTATAACACCCGCTTTCCATGCTAGCATGGGTTGGACGATTTGACTGAGGACTGGCGAACCAGAAGGCTACACCAGCCTCCAATCTGATTTGGCAGAGTTTCTACAGCTGGGTGCCCTTCCTAACACCATATATTAAATGTAAATATCTATTCCAAGTAGCTTCTATAACATTATAAGTCTTTTTTTTATTTGAATTTCTATTGTAATTCATAAAAAATGTAAAATATTATTTTATATTTTTATCAATAAAATTATATAATATTCATCAATTCTGTCTTTTCAGATTATTGATGATTTGATGGAAATCGACCATTTGAGCTCTCATTTCTAAAGCGGCATTGTTGTTGTTGTTGTTGTCTTCTTTCCATTTTTTTGTCATCTGTCTGATGGTGATATATTATAACAACTACAATGATGCTTCATCATCATCATCATTCAACTGACTTTATGGGTTTCTATGGCAGCTTGTGAAAGCTTGCAAGGATGATTACACACACACACACACACACACACACACACACACAACACACTTTACACAAAAGCACAAATACTCTTACCACAGTTTCTTACACATACGCAGTTATGGAACCACATAGATACATAACCAGTTATTCACTGTTACATATATATATATATATATATATATATATATATGCTCTTATATAAAGTCACAATCAAATACATATGTACAGTTGTACACATATGTGAGTGTGTATATATATATGATTGGTTTAAACATTCCATAGGGGCCCTAAATGTTTACACATGAATTGATTCATTAAATCATTTCCACCCATTGATATTTGCGTTGTATGTTTTTCCATTATAAACATATTTTCTTTCATTCTGTTTTTGTTTTGTCAAGCACCCCTAATTATTGTTATACTTTTGTCTTGGAGACTGACTTTTGCAGAAGTGGCAAAAAACCCCCCCAAAAACCCCAATGCTTTTCTTTAATTATCTACATAGAAAACAAAATATTATGATAAGGAAGAGCTGTTATTGTTGTTGTTCGTGTTATTTAACTCTCAAAACAGTGAGCTGGCAGAACCATTATAACTAAATGTTTAGTCTAGTGCATAATGTGATAGTTGTTAATGAGAGAATCTCACCGTCATACAAGGATATCATTTGTTTCCAAATTTCCCTGAAAATATATTTGGTGATGGGCAAACAAGTGAGGTTTTGATGACAGAGAGGGGCATCCACTTTCAGAAAATCTACTTCAGTGAAGCATACCTACGGTCAAAGTTTTTGCAGTCACAACCATTCCACTTTCTGTTTTCTGACAAAGTGCATCCAGGATTATATTATTCAAATTACCATTCAATTCTTAAGATAGCAGGATGCACGGGTGCTTTTGTGTGTTGCCGCATGGGTGCTTTTTTGTGTTGCTGCATGGGCGCTTTTACATGACACTGCCACAAGTGGTTTATGCCACCAAAAGGATCAGTCTTAACATTTCTGGTGCTAGTATGGGTCTTCTTGAGTACAGAAAGGTGCCCGGTATCTCATTCCTTTGTCATCTCACCTGGAAGGTTCAGCGCCCTGAGGTCGTTCTGCAGTACTTCATCCCATGTCTTTCTAGGTCTCCCACTTCCACATGTCCCATCCACTTTGAGAGATTGGCACTTCTTTATGGAACTGTCAGCATTTGCATATATATATATATATATATATATATATATATATATATATGTATATATGTGTGTGTGTGTGTGTGTCCCCTTGTGTTTATGTTTCATCACTACTGCTTGACAGCTCAGCAAAATGAAACTGATAGGCTGAGTATCAGGCTTAAAAATAAGTCCCTGGTTTGAATTGCTTGACGGTGGTGCTCCAGCATGGCCACAGTTCAAAAACTGAACAAGTAAAAGAGACAAAAAACGATAAATAAAATAGTGCAATCCTTTATGCGGCGAGCTGGCAGGATCATTGGCACGCTGAGTAAAATGGTAGTGGCATTTTGTCCGTCTTTATGTTCTGAATTCAAATTCCACCGAGGTCGACTTTACCTTTCATCCTTTTGCAGTCGATAAAATAAGTACCAGTCGAGCACTGGGATCAATATAATCAGCTTACCTCATTCCCTGAAATTACTGACTTTGTGCCAAAATTTGAGATCATTATTGTTATTGAAAGGTATTAAACTCACAGAATCTTGCCACAGTTGGACAAATTGGTTAGCAGCATTTCTTCTGGCTCTTTACATTCTGGCGGTCCTTCATTTTTCTAAGCCTTATAAAAGAACTTGGCTTTTTGCGATTACCTTAAAACGTTTCAGCACTCCTCGTACAATTTAAATGAACTTTTGAAGATATAAATTGATAAGTCAATTAGACGTATAAATGTTTTACGGAAAATGTACACACACATTTTTAGTGTTTTAGAAAGTCAGTTGAATAATGTGTTGCTGAGAATATTTGTGTGGCTAGAAATATTTTGTTTGTTAAATCATATGTGAAGTGGTCAGATCAGTGACAGCAAAGAATAAATCTGAATACTTTATTTTTTAAACTAGTAGAAGATATTCTGCGAGGACAATTTCTCGTTCAGTTTAAAGTACTTTCTATTGTGTTATGGTGGAGGCGCAATGGCCCAGTGGTTAGGGCAGCGGACTCGCGGTCATAGGATCACGGTTTCGATTCCCAGACCGGGCGTTGTGAGTGTTTATTGAGCGAAAACACCTAAAGCTCCACGAGGCTCTGGCAGGGGATTGTGGCGAACCCTGCTGTACTCTCTCACCACAACTTTCTCTCACTCTTGCTTCCTGTTTCTGTTGTGCTTGTAATTCAAAGGCTCAGCCTTGTCACACTGTGTCACGCTGAATATCCCCGAGAACTACGTTAAGGGTACACGTGTCTGATCGGATCAACTGGAACATTCGACGTCGTAAGCGACGGAGTGCCAACAACAATTGTGTTATGGCTGAAACAAAATACCGAGGGCTAGCCAAACGAGAGAGAATGTGAGAGCTTAGCTATAACTACTGGTATGAGAAAAGAGGGGCAACTTGTTCGGTCTGGAACGAATCATGAATAGTGAATGGGTAATAAATTTTTACTTGCTTGATATGGTCAAAATCAGGCTTTACAGACTAGTTTCTGATTGGCTTAAATTTTTCATTGGGCAAAATAACTCCTGTGACGACAATGAATCTAAAATGATCATGTATTTTTGTTGAACTATCCAAAAATGGTTCAAGACTAGTATTTGAGCAAAATACTTGATTGGATAAAATATCGCATATGACAATGGAGGAAATTAAAATACTGTTTGCGTGAGAACACATTAACTTTCTTGATTACTAAGGAAGCAGCAATTGATGATATAAAACATCAGTTAGCGAAAACCAACTGGAGATTTAGAAAGAAAATACTTGGTAGAAACATAAAATTACTTAGTAGAAACATACTTGCATCATCAAAGGCGATATCTGCATGATGTGTAAGTATGCAACCAAACGACCATGCTATGTGCATTAGCTGCAAGTGAGGTCTGCGTGTGAGTCGTGTAAGATATTCTTTCATACAAGTCTATAGAAAATGAACATCGTATGAGCTTTCACATAAGTGGGTCTGCAATTTAAAGGTCAAACGAACAATGATAGTTCTTTGCATTTTGCAAATATAGGCGCAGGCGTGGCTGTGTGGTAAGAAGCTTACCTGTCAATCACATGGTTCTGTGGTGTTCAATCCCACCGCGTGGCACCTTGAGCAAGTGTCTTCTATAGCCTCAGGCCGACCAAAACTTTGCGAGTGGATTTGGTAGACAGAAACTGAAAGAAACTCGTCGTAAACACACACACACACATGTATATATATGTGTGTGTGTGCGCGCGCGCCTTTGTGTCTGCTTGTCCCCCACCACTGCTTGACAACTGGTGTTGGTGTGTTTAAGTCCCCGTAACTTAGAGGTTCGACAAAAAGACTGATAGAATAAGTATTAGGTTTAAAATAAATCCTGGGTCGATTTGTTCGACTAAAACGTTTCGAGGTGGTGCCCCAGCATGGCCGCAATCAAGTGATTGAAAAAAGTAAAAGGTAAAAGATACCTACATGGTTTTCTTTCATACAACTATGTTCTCTAAATGAAGGATAATTTATGGGTGAAACTGCTGTGAAAATTGCAGACTAGACTGCAAAATGTCTGTTGCTGTTCAGTCGTATAACTACTTTTTTTGTTTGTATTCTGTCAGTTTTGATGAATATGTGCATACATGTGTACGTTTGTAAAGTCAGCACTGAATATGTTATGGAATCATTCGAGAGAAAAAGAAAATAATAAAACTACTTGATTAAAATTGTTAATAAGTGGGAATGATTAATTACAATGAAAAAATATGACTTGTCTTTTTAGGAAGAATTAATGGAACAGAAAAATTGTCCGTGTTATCATCTATTTTCATAAACCAAGAATTACTTCCGTAATTCTACAATTCTTAATGCATTTGTTTTTTTAATTCTGTACAGGAATAGAAATACATTATTTACAATTGACGGATATTTGTCCTCATCTTGTTTGTTGTTAACACTTTTCAGCTGATACACCCTCCAGCCTTCATCAGGTGTCTTGGGGGAAATTTCGAACCTGGGTTCTCATTCCTAAGGTATTTTTCGATGTTGTTGTTGTTGTTATTATTATTATTATTATTATTATTCAGGTCACTGCCTGGAATCGAACTAGGAATCTTGGGGTTAGTAGCCCGTGCTCTTAACCACTACGCCATATGCCAGGGATAGAAATATTACATTTGTGGTTTATTTTTGTGTTCGAGTTACCGTGTGTAAGAGATAATGGTGGAATTGTTGTGTTCCTATTGACTTTGTTTTCTCTTTTACTCGTATCAGTCATTGAACTGCGGCCATGCAGGGGGCTCCACCTTGAAGAGTTTTAGTCGCATAAATCGACCCCAGAACTAATTTTTAAGTTTGGTATTTATTCTGTCGGTCTCTTTTAAAGATGTAAGCAAACCAATACTGGTTGTCAAGTGGTCGGATGGATGGACGCGGACACTCACACAGACACACAGACACACACACACACACGATGGGGTTCCTCACTTCCCGTCGACAAAATTTCCTCTGAAGGCATTGGTCGTCTAGGCTATAGTGGAAGACACTTGTCCAAGGTACCCCGGAATGGGACTGAACCTGAAATAATGTGGTTGTAAAGCGAGTTTCTTAATTACACAAACATGCTTGCCTATGGCCAACGTTCCATATAATTGTTGATCGTTGTATCGCAAAATGGCTGCTGGCTAACAAAGTGAAGTAACGGAAGCAAAAGTTGGTTTTAAAGCGTGAAAAAAAAAATGTCAGCAAGCTAAATCGACAAACTAAAAGAAAACAGCTTTAACCCTTTTGACTCCCCCCCCCCCAAAAAAACTGGGGCAGTTGCTGTTCAGTGGTGATAACATTGAAAATTTCATTGCTGTTATTGTATTCAAAGTTTGCCCAAATGTGCAAACTTAGGTATACATGTACTTGTTACGTTGTTCCAAACGAGAAGTATTTAGCGTGAGTTTTGTTCGAAAGTTTTTGGTTCATCCTTTTATTTTCTAATTAGTAGCAATAATGGATTTCAACATCTTGTTGTTAGAATAATGCTGTAATAATTGCGCAACGCATACTTTGCGAATTACAAAATGAAATAGGACAGCGAATTACAGAACGAAATAGGAAAGGAAAATTTCAGATCCTAATTTGTCTCATCGATCAAGGTAAAGTTTAAATAAATGAGCTTGTGATGATGTACTTCGATAAGTTAATTAGACGTTGTAGAAACGTGCTATGGAAAATATACACACTGACACACACGCACACGCACATGCACATACGCATGCATGCGCGCGCGCGCACACACACACATACTCACTTTAGTGTTAGAAAGTTAATTGAATAATATGTGTGTAGTAAACATACGTGTTGATGAAAGTAAATATGTGTGTGTGTGTGTAGTCAGATAACTGACAGTAGCAAGGAAAGAACGTAAACAACATGTGTGATTTTAAACAGGTAGAAGTTATGTCGGAAAAATGGTTTCTCGTTCAGTTTAAAGCAGACATGGACAACCTTTTCTCGAGAAGCGGGTTGCATGAGATATGGTTCATTACCAGGTGAGTCGCAGTAAAAATTCAAGGTAATTTGCTATTAAGAGTGTTATTCACTGCGGGGCATGGTTTGTCTATGACAATCGTGATACCTCGTGATTTAACATGATTGTATTCTTTTGAGGCTGAAGTTAGAAGCTGACCGCTAGCTAAATAAAAGCGAAAAAGAGAGAACTTATCTATAACTGCCGGCACAAGAAAGAAACTAGTCTGAAGCAAATACGCAGACAGAGAGAGAGAGAGAGAGAGAGAAGTTTTGAACAAATTTCTCACCTGCTTAATATAGTCAAAACTAGGTTTCCATACCAGTATCTGATTGGGTTAAAATAGCACACGTGACAATGGTGAATCAAAACGGATTACGCATTTTTATTGAACCAATCAGAATGGCTTGCAGTCTACGTGTCTTTGAGCCCAAAATTTCTGATTGGGTAAAACCTTGTGTAACAACAGTGAAATTAAAATGCCGTCTGTATGAGAACGTTACCCCCACAAGGCACACAAAGGAATCGTTATCATTGCAAAATATTATTATAAAACTTCTCGCACTTGTGCAAATTATAGACAGGAAGAAGCATTTATATAGTTGTCGATCAGCGACCAAAAGAAATAGCAATCTAAAGTCTTAAAAGGAGAGTCTATTGGATAATATAGTTCAGGATACACATTGGCTGTACGATTAATCATTCGGTCAATCAATTCATCAGCAAGGTCTATCAAAACCCTTTCGTCGCCATTCGCGATCTCATCAATGACATGGTCTCTCTGTCCCATATCTGAACCGTTTCACCACCTCCGCCACCGCCGCCGCCACCTACTATTTTTCCAATCATTTTTATGCTTGCTTTTCATGCACGGGTTGGACGAGTCTACGTAGTCGTTATTCCGTGTTACTGTTCTCCATTCTTACATGGATCACATGATCATATTTACTTATACGTTTCATTTTTGGTGCGGTTTCTATAGCTGAATACTCTTAATAGAGTTTATTGGATACATTTTAAAGAAGCACCAGTACTAGAAACATTACCATGCTCTCGACAAGAACGAAAGTCTTTTCTCGATTTCTCATTGTCTCCTGTTCGTTTGCCAACTTCATTAACTAATAAAACTTTATCCAAATAAAATAAAATAAATGAAATAAAATGGAGTCTCTATATCTGAGTGAAGACTCTTTCTCTTGTGAAATCTTATCCACATTGATATATGAAACTGTCTATTGACGAAATTTCTAAACACACACACACACACACACACACACACACACACACACACACACACACACACACACACACACACACACACACACACACACACACACACACACACACACACACACACACACACACACACACACACACACACACACACACACACACACACACACACACACACACACACACACACACACACACACACACACACACACACACACACACACACACACACACACACACACACACACACACACAAACATGCTTTAAGCCTTAATATCAAGACATTAATTTAATTTGTTACATACTTAGGAATTTATAAAGTTACTAAGAGATATACCCACACTAAGCTTGGAAAAGATTTGTTCTTGTGTTGCCGTTTCAGATTTAAGAATTTATAAAGTTACATGAAATAAAAGTGCCCAATCAAACTAACAATTGTTATCAGATAAAGGGACACTTTCGTTGGATGTTCATTTCCTTTTTCTAGAAATGAAGAGTATTTTTCACTTTTCAAAAATCTACTCGAAACCTGTCCTTCTAGAGTTACGCTGTACTTTACTCTACAGGATAAATATTGCCATATTCCAAATCTTTCGCAATATTCTTTAAATTCGCGCTTAACGCTTTTGCTTTTACTTAACTCGTGCATTTCATAATCGTTAGCATGATACGATATAAGGTTAAAGTTTTTTCACACAACATTTTTTGGTGTATAATCTTAGTGATATATTTGTAAAAACGATCTGAAAAGACCTTAAGTAATGTTATAGTCCACCAGCTTTACAGATCATCAACGGAGCACCGTTGGTCCGAAACTGACTTTCAAATTTTCCAAATATGACTTAACTTTGTAAAATATGCCGGATTCCCTGTTTCTTTTTTGTATATGAAGCAAACCAAGTCAACAAGTTCTTCATGGACGCTAAAATGTTATCTATCCCTCTCACAGAAGTATTGATCGGTTGATTCGTTCAAAACTTAAAACAAAACACAAGCTTGGAAAACGCCTTTCAGTTACTCAGATACACACTTGAGTCCTTTGGTTCGTCCCATAGCTGCTGGTTTTGAGCAATTTCGTCTCCTTTCGATATTCTTTTTATCATCCATACGTCTAGTAAATATTTGGAAATAAGGTCTAACAATTTCTTCCGTCAGAGTTAAATGTTTATTTCTTCTCGCGAATATCTAGATACTTCAAGCTACAATAAATACCTTTCAAACATAAACCCTGTTTTAAGATGCAAAAACAAAGATTATTTTTTATCTTATGGAGGTCACTGCTTCGCTGATGACTTCTTGTATAATAAGATAGAAACATGCCGAAACTTTCCCGTATTGATCGAAATGATTAAAATAACATTAGTCATGGATTTGATTGTTTTTCTTCTTCGTACATCTATGTCTATTTAGCATTTTAACGATCCCTGTTTTAGACATGCCATCACTAACTCAAGTATTGCTTCTCATCTCGGTTTAAAATAAAATAGTTTTCTAAACTGATCTTGTCGCCGTCAAAACTCACTCTTTCATTGCCAACTGTATGTAACCTCAATATGACTGAATACATGTCATATTGAATAGCTAATAGCATTGGCTAATTGTGAACGCTTTATATAGCTGAATACTCTTAATAGAGTTTATTGGATACATTTTAAAGACGCACCAGTACTAGAAACATTACCATGCTCTCGACAAGAACGAAAGTCTTTTCTCGATTTCTCATTGTCTCCTGTTCGTTTGCCAACTTCATTAACTAATAAAACTTTATCCAAATAAAATAAAACAAATGAAATAAAATGGAGTCTCTATATCTGAGTGAAGACTCTTTCTCTTGTGAAATCTTATCCACATTGATATTTGAAACTGTCTATTGACGAAATTTCTAAACGCACACACACACACACACACACACACACACACACACACACACACACACACACACACACACACACACACATGCTTTAAGCCTTAATATCAAGACATAAACTGTAAATAGGTGCCACGAGGAAGAATTGCTCATTACTGTAACGATCAAGAGAATGACACTTTAACTGACGAGTATTTTATCTGGTACTGCTATGACAACGTCCTCTCATAAACTTTTGAGAAGCAGTTGGATATATTGTAGGAAAGTACTGGAAAATAGAATTGTGTTTACGACGTCCACATCATTAAAGGGGTTAAATTCCTGTGTAACTATTTCAACTTAACTACAGTTGGAAAGGACATATGCATCGCATCTTTAATTTTCTTTCTCCTAGATATGTTAGGTTTCTTTCCATCAACAAGAAAGAGACTTTAGTATAGCTTCCCTAATAAATACTGTTACATAGAACTAGCAATAGAGCATCTCCGCGGTCCTTCGAGCAGTTAGATATAGTAATTGAATCTCCCTCAAATAATATCCTATCTTCTAAAATAAGGAATGATATATTGGAATATATGCTCCTAGATGTACAAAAAACCCAGATGGTTATGGCCATAAAGCCTTGATCTTAGGTCTGATAGATCAAGGCTTATCTGAGTTTTAAACAGCAACAATGATGTTAAATATTCCACGCTATGTCTGAAATAAAATAGACCTGTCACCAGTACTAGGTGGAGGCACATGGCTTAATGGCTAGGGTATTGGACTCATGATCGTAAGATTGTAGTTTCCGTTCCTGGACGGGGCGACGCGTTATGTTCTTGAGCAAAACACGTCATTTTACGTTCCTCCAGTCTATTCAGATGGCAAAAATGAGTGCTCCTGCGACGGACAGACGACCCGTCCAAGTGGGGAATTTATGCCATAGAAACCAGGAAACCAGCCATTGTGAGTCAGCATCACTCGAGAAGGTAACTTCTTTACTTTTTTTTTTTACCTAATCATCAGCACTATGAAATATCCGACCCAACGAAAGAGTTTCTACGTCAGTGTTTCTTAACCGGAGTCCATATGATACCTGGGAGGTCCATGTAAGATTTTGAGGAGCTCACGCAAGCAAAATAGTAAATTTGGGATTTACAGTAGTATTTTAAGCATCCAATGAAAATATTTTGCAAGAAACAGCTAAATTTCTTTCTCTAATGTTTTACATAGTTTAACCTGTTTCCGGCCACCGATTCAGAATTAAAAAAAAAGTTTCTATAAAACTATTTTTATAAACTAAAATTTAATTGCCAACGTAATATGGCTGTCCAGGAAGGGACGTTGTTACTGTTTATTAGCCCCAAGAAACATCGTTCCTAGCTGGCTATACGACACATTATCTGTATCCTTATATTTTCGAATCGGTAATTCAACATTCCCGCCCAGCACAAAACAACCTCTGTGGACTAGTTTCAGAGTTATTGCTCTTGATCAACACAGAGTAGCTGCTTAAACATCGGATGGCTATGGGAGTACACCAAAGTTAAATAGTAATCAAAGGGATCCATGGGTAAAAAAATGGATGAAATCCACTGTTCGACCTGTAAGGGCTAAATCTCCCTTAAATTATACTCTACTGTCTTAAAACTGAAAGGACATGAGTAATGTAGTCCCTGATATACAAAATACTGGGATAATGATCTCTGTAATATCTCTGGATATAGGCCTGCTTGAACAGAGATGAGCTGGGGCTAAGCAGCAGCAGTAGCAGCAGCAGCAGCAGCAGACATGTAGTGTATGTAAATAAGATTGTAATGTATAAGCAAAGAGTTAAATTCTATTTTTCTTTATTTACAAAATCGCATGACAGTTTTCTTTTTGAATTATGCATTTGTATGATTTGTATTCTGGAATTCAGAATCTATAAGATATATTTTCTTTATTTTTTTTTTGTTAATAAGCAACTTATGAGGATTAGGTGATTTAGAGTTGCTGTCTAGTTTTGAAATATGTAAATATGTGTGCTTTTATAAATGCAAAATGTTTATTTTTGTTGTATAAAAAGGCATTCCATGTATAAATATATTTTATTTGCATTATTTGCATTTGTAATTAGATTTTTACCCTCAATAAAATGAATAAACTAAAAGCCCAACAAAATAACATTTCATATTTTTAGAACGTGAAAATTACAATACTAATATGCATTATTGAATACAAATTATGTCCATTGTTTTGAAAACTAAAACATCTGTTACAAGGTATTCATACTCTTTATGTAAGTAATATATAAGTACATTCATATAGCATTGGATCTTTAGAATGTTTTTTGAAGTGCTTTTTATATGCCATGTTTTTAAAACTCTAGATTACTTTTAGCAGATTCTGAATTTCTGATGTTCAAAGTACATAAGTTCTATGAGAGAATTTTTTAACGACATAACAAAAATGTTTTCAAGGGTAAAGCTAAAAATAATCTACGCTTAAACGAATAAGTGACTACAGCTGTGGTGTATAGGTAATCAGTCAAACGAGAACGTGCTATTTCACCGATCCAGTACAGTTGGAACTACACACGATCTTTACATTAAATACAAGATGGAAAAGCAGTTTAGTTGTGATCTGTAATCTTAACTAAGTTATAAGGCGCGTTCATGATTTCGTTTGTCTTCTTGCAAAATTAGATATTTGAGGGATCAGATGTTAAGGCCGTACCACTGCAATATAAATGTCATGCGATGAAATTTTTTGGTAGTTCCATGAAGGTGTTTTCCTTTATTGTTTAGTGCTGTGGTTCTCATCCATTTTTTGTTTACCCATGGGCTCCTTTGATTACTATTTTACCCTGGTGGACCACCATAACTATCCGATGTTTAAAAGCTAGTTTTATAGAAACTTCTTACAAATTTCTTAATCGATGGCCAGAAACATGTTAAACTACGTAAAGCATTAGTTAAGAGTACTCTTAATTAAGAGTACTGTGCAGCCGTGTCTTGCTGAGCCCTCATTCGTCATAGCGACTAGAGTCCAAGAAAAGCAAGTGCAGGGCATAGACAAACATCTACGACGGGCATCCGTGCAACTTCATTTAGAAAGATATTTAGTAAACTCGAGATTGCAGAAGAGGACACTTACCCGATATGTGAGCAAGGGTTTGAACTCGGAATCACTTGGTTACCATGGTAACTTCTCAAATATATGTTTGTACAAATAACTTTGTTGGTGTTTTTTTTTCTGGCTTTCGAAGTACAATGACCAGTATCATAATAGTGGCTAGAGGAGGGATGAGCCAACGAGGGAACCGAACAATGAAGGATGCTCTGTGTAGCCGCTCGACATCCTAGAATTAACAGTTAACTCTTTTCCAAACTACTTTTTTTTTATTTCCCTCTTCCTCAAACTACTTACTCTCTTTTTCTCTTTGACACAAGGGTCTTCGAGAGAGAGAAAAAGAGAGAGAAGGGAGAGGGGAGAGAGGGAGGGGGATAAAGATAAGGAGAGAGATAAAGAGAAGGAGAGAGCGAGAGTGAGAGAGAGGGAGAGCGAGAGAGAGAGAGAGCGAGAGCGAGAGAGAGAGAAAGAAAGAGAGAGGGAGAGAAAGAAAGAGAGACAAAGAGAGAGAGATAGATAGATAGAGAGAGAGAGAGAGATAGAGAGATAGAGAGAGGGAGAGAGAGAGAGGGAGAGAGAGGAAGAGAGAGAGAGAGAATGCCACAAGGACAGAATAACAAAAATTATGGAAACAATATTTTGCAATTTAAGCTTGGTACTTCTTCACTTTTTTAATTTGAGAATATTTACATAATCCACATCAGTCTAAAATAATTAATCATGCACATGCCAACATAATTAACCTTGCTCTAAAGCAATTCAGAGGTTAAACTCAGATATTAAAGGAAGTATGCGCTTGCTTGTCAAAGAATGGGAATTCTGTCTTTTGATTTCTCACCCACTTCAGTTTAGCAATCTTTCGTCAAATTGTAAACAATCTAGAAATACTCAGTTGTTTTTAACCCGAAGTGAAATTATGGAAGTAAATATTCGAAACTGATTATATAGTTAAGCAACAAAACAATTTTATATACGAGACAACAAGAAAACCTCTATATAGTCGTTCAGGCTAGGAATACAACCAAATCTCTTTAAAAATCGCATTACTGTCATATAAAAGGAAGGATACATTGAACAAATGTAGTCGCAGGTACGTATATGGTGTGGCTGTGTGGTAAGAAGCTTGCTTCTCAACCACATGGTTCCGGGTTCAGTCCCATAGCATGCGACCTTGGGCAAGTGTCTTCTACTATAGCCTCGGGCCGACCAAAGCTTTGTGAGTGGATTTAGTTGACGGAAACTGAAAGAAGCCTGCAGTATATATGTACATATACGTGTATACATATATCTATGTGTGTGTGTGTATGTGTGTGTGCGTGTGTATGTGCGTGTGTATGTGTGTTTGTTCCTCCACCACCGCTTGACAACCGGTGTTGTGTTTACGTTCCTGTAACCTAGCGGTTCGTCAAAAAAGACGGATAGAATAAGTACTAAGTTTTAAAAAATAAGTCCTGAGTCGATTTGTTCGACTAAAACCCTTCAAGGCGGTGCTCCAGCATGGCTGCACTCTAATGAGTGAAACAAGTAAAAAATAAAAGATAAAAGATACCGCAAGCAGACACGTTACCGGACTTTGGTGCTTGGAGGTGCTTCAGAATATTCTGAGTGGGCACTAATTTGTAATAAAGCCAAAGAGGAATTTCAAGATAAGTGTCTCACTGTAAGTCTGAGGGTGCACCACTGAATAGCGATGGGGCAGTGCTGTCCAGTGCACCTCCTTAGCGACGGGCATAACTGCAAACAACAAAACAATTTTATATACGTGACAAGAAGAAAGCTTCTATATGGTCGTTCCCCACAGAAAATAATACTATCAAATCTCTTTAACCCTTTGCATGTCCTAAGTATTTTCATAAGTTTGTCCTAAATGCCTATGCTTGTTTTCTGAGTTTAAGTTAGCCCTTGTCTCATACGTTCTGAGTAATACAAAGCTTTGCTTTCATAAGTCCCAAGTTACTCTAATGGTCAAGGAGAATTGAGAATGTGTATCATATATGATGCATGAATGTCACAGAAATATGTCCTGTGTATAACTTGTGATATACAGGACAGTACACAGTACTGGCACTCCATGGATTATGACGACACGGGTTCCAGTCGATCCGATCAACGGAACAGCTTGCTCATGAAATTAACGTGCAAGTAGTTGAGCATTCCCCCCCACACGCGTACCCTTAATGTAGTTCTCAAGTAGATTCAGTGTGACACAGAATGTAACAAGGTTGGCCCCTTTGAAAAACAGGTACAACTCATTTTCGCCAGCTGAGTAGACTGGAGCGGTGTGAAATAAAGTGTTTTGCTCAAGGACACAATGCGCAGCCAGTAATTGAACTCACGACCTTACGATCGCGAGCCGAATGCCCCTAACCACGAATCCACGCGTGTATAATAAGAATTTCTTATTATTATACACAAGACAGGCAAAGGGTAAAAAATCATATCTTACCGTCATATAAAAGGCAGGTTACATTGAATAAGGAATGATCAGTCGTAGATATACTACCTGAAAAAAGATGGGATAGCCACAGAGGGAACGATTACTAGGCTACTTGGAACAGGGATGATCTACGGTGAAACAACAACCTTTAGTGAAGAAGTGTTTTTATGTGCAGAATTATTTAAATATAACAATTCAGATGAAAGCAATGATATTTTAAAATGATATTCTAGCGAAACGTTCAGCACGTAAAAATTTAGAATTTTCACATTGCATTTTTAATTATGTTTTATCTCTAACTTGTTTCAGTCAATGGACTTTGTCCATGCTGGAGCACCACATCCAAGGGTTTAGTCCATTGGTTCCCAAAGTGGGTGGTATTACCCCCCTGAGGGTAGTGGAAAGTTCAAAAGGGGCATTGAAAAAAAGTGGGGTGATAATGGGGTAGAAATTTATGTAATATGTAGGGCGATAATGGGGTAGCGATTCATGTTAAAACAAGAAAATAATGAGTTCATTAAGTTTTATTTCTGAAATACAGTTGCTTTGAATCTGCTTCAGAAAAAGGTCTATGTTTGGATTGGTTAGTTGGGTGGGAGCGCTAGGAATGTGGGTTGGGTGTCGAGGAGGCGGCAGCTCGAAAAAGTTTGGGAACCAGTGGTTTAGTCGAACAAATCAACTCCAGTACCTGTTTTCGTTAAAGCCTGGTTTATTATTTCATTTGGTCCCTTTTTGCTGAAGCGTTGAGTTACAGGGACGTAAATTAGCCAACACTGGTTGTCCAGCGTGGTGGAGGACATACACAAATATAAAGACACACACACACACACACCCATATATAAATCCATTCATCGATTCATATATATATATATATATATATATATATATATATATATATATATATATATATATATATATATATACACACATATATGTATGTATGTATGAATATATGTATATATATATGTATATGTATACATACACACACATATAAGAAACAAGTTAAAAATAAGGGTCATTACATATAATTCCCTTATTAGATCAAATTTGGCTTACAGCTGTTTCCAGTAGTCATCATAGGTGCATTCCTGATAGGTTTACCCAGTTGGTCTATTGATCAATTAAGGTAAATTGAACGACCTAAGAAAATTAATGCTACTTTTGTCAGAGCCCTTGCTGGAAATAACAATCAGAGTATTTCTGTCTACAAAATCCACTCACAAGTCTTTTGGTCTGTCAGGGGCCAAATATTGGGACTGAAACTGGAACTTATGTTTGGAAGCAAACTTCTTACCACACAGCCACGTACGAAAAAGGGGAAAAAAACTCCATTTTCACGTTACACAAGAAATTAAAATGTCTGAAGGTAGTTGTGTTGGTATTGGTTTTTTGTTGGTGGATCAAGTCTTTTTGTACAGGAATATATATTTTGCCATAAATTAAGCCTCTCTTCTTTTTGGATTTGAATAACAAAGAGTTGATGTTCCAGTGGCATTTGTTGTAGTTTGGCAATATCTTGATATTTGCCAGAAATTGAGAGCAACTGAAGAAACAAAAACCGAGTAAAACAAAGAAAAAGCACGACCTGTCAACGAAACAGTAGTGTTGAACCCTATGGTTTATATATCTATTTTGAAAATTAACTTGTTTATACAAATATGAAAATTATATGGAAGCTGGAAGATATTAGGAATGTCTTTTAAGGAAACAGAATTTTCGATTTATGCTAATCAATTATACAATGCTACTCTATAACGCTATTGACACTTTCCTCATAAATTTGTCGATTTAGCTTTACATAGAAATTTAAAAACATTTATAGTAATATTGGTTTTCAAATTTTGATACATGGTCAGCTATTTCAGGAAGGGGTTAAGTCGATTACATCGACCCCAGTATTCAACTGAACTTATTTTATCAACTCCGAAAGGATGATAGGTAAAGTCGACCTGGGTGGAATTTGAACTCAGAACATATAGATGAATGAAATGCCGCTAAATATTTTGCCCGGGGCGTTAACGATTCCCCTTACCGTCTTTGGTAACATTCCTTTCTACAGTTGACATAAGACCAGCAATTTTGGAGACGGGTGGGTAAGTCGATTACATCCACTTCAGCGTTCAACTGGTACTTATTTTATCAACTCAAAAGGATGAAAGCAAAGTCGACCTCGGTGGAATTTGAACTCAGAACGCAAAGACAGACGAAATGCCGCTAAAAATTTTGCCAGGCGTGATAGAAATAAACCATTTTCTATGTATAATGTATGATTACAAAATCAAACAAGAAAATTGTCAGTTTAAACGAAGTTTCTTAGTAACTTAGATCTTTGTTACTTTAAAGCAGACACTAAAAAAAAAAGGCAAAATGACCAAAAAAAAAAAAAACGAATCCAAAAGGAGAATAGGCTATGTTACCGTGAAGAAAACTACAAGTTCAACGTTGTCTGTTACAAACGCTAAATGTCTCTTCTTCCTCTCGGCAAAAAATGGTCCATTCCATTTCGTGAATTATACATTACTTAGCACAAGAAGGCTATTGGGTATGAATAACAGCGTGGAATTATCTTCGGTGTTTTTAAACTAAATACTGATAAACTGTTATGTTGTGTAATTGGTCTAAGATAGGTTTATTTGGTGCCGGTGTAGCATGTGATCTGTGGAGGCGCAATGGCCCAGTGGTTAGGGCAGCGGACTCGCGGTCATAGGATCGCGGTTTCGATTTCCAGACCGGACGTTGTGAGTGTTTATTGAGCGAAAATACCTAAAGATCCACGAGGCTCCGGCAGGGGATGGTGGCGAACCCTGCTGTACTCTTTCACCATAACTTTCTCTCACTCTTTCTTCCTGTTTTTGTTGTACCTGTAATTCAAAGGGGCCAGCCTTGTCACACTGTGTTTCATGCCGAATATCCCCGAGAACTACGTTAAGGGTACACGTGTTTGTGCAGTGCTCAGCCACTTGCAGTTAAATTCACGAGCAAGCTGTTCCGTTGATCGGATCAACTGGAACCTTCGACGTCGTAAGCGACGGAGTGCCAACAACAACAGCATGTGGTCTACATGCCATTGTGATCTACAACAACTTAAATCTGGACTAGCTTCTGATCTACATTCATAATTTTGTTATAAATTTGCAATTATAATTAGAGGAGTGAGTTAAGCATTTAGAAAAAGAAAGATTTTTATTGATTTTTATTTCATACTAGAAACATGAATACTGTGACTTCTTCATCTCGAATAACCCGTGTGTAAAATTCCTTTGCTCTCATCACGACTTCTGTCAATGGGCTCGGGACTAAAAGTCGAGTAAATGGATGAATTTTAAATATAGATCAAAAAGTCGGTGTGGATCACAAGCTATACCATTTGAACTAATGTAGATCACATACTATACCGGCACCGTTTATGTATTCTTATTTTGAAATCGTATTATTTGTTAATTTGGTTCATACAATGTACTCTGCTATTTCTCTTCACACGAAATCTTAGCTTTATGGAAATCAACTGAGATAGGGAAAACAAATATTATAATTGAACAGAGGCATATAATTATATTTGTATGTTTAGAACGTATCAACCGAAATTACATCAGAGACAGGGAAGTAAAAGAACAAACAAAAAACAACAACAACTGAAAATGATATGATCTCAACTATGATTGCAGCAAAGTGACAAATATCAATTATTTATGTAAAAAAGATATGGATTTGCACGCAGCATTACATACACATAAGACAAAAATATTTAAAAAATGTAAAGATTAAGAAAAACGAAAATTTCTGTCAAAATGTGTATTGCACTCTAAAACATAATATTGGTTTCAAATTTTGGCATTGAGCCAGAAAGTTCGGGGGAGGGGGTAAGTTAATTATATCGACCTCACCCTAGTACTTGGCTGGTACTTATTTTATCGATCCGAAAGGATGAAAGGCAAATCGGATCTGGGTGGAATTTAAACTTAGAACGTTAAAGACAGACGAATTGCTGCTAAGCATTTCGCGCGGCGTGTTAACGTTTCTTATTTCTTTACTACCCACAAGGGGCTACACACAGAGGGGACAAACAAAGACAGACAAATGGATTAAGTCGATTATATATAACTGGTACTTATTTATTCGACCTCGAAAGGATGAAAGGCAAAGTCGACCTCGGCGGAATTTGAACTCAGAACGTAGCGGCAGACGAAATACTGCTAAGCATTTCGCCCGGCGTGCTAATGTTTCTGCCAGCTCGCTGCTCTCCACTTGAATATAATATTAATTTCCGACTGGCCTGAACATGTTACACCCCACCCCAAAGACACGCATTCACGCACGTACGCAAGAATGCACACGCACATAACCATACACACGCATGTAAACACATATAAGCACATGAATACATACATACACATATTTTAGAGGTAGTTTAAGTTGAGAAGTTCGTTTACTTCGCAACGATGAAGTCTTGGGTTCGATTCCATTGCGTAACATCTTGGGCTTCGACAAGCGTCTCTACCATATACTCGGATCGATCAGAATCTTTTGAGTTAAATTAGGCAGACGGAAACTGTGGAAATCCGTCGGATGGTCTGTTCCTGTTATTCAAGAATGATTCTATTTGAGAATTATTTCAAATGTATACATATCTGTGGAATATATTCACCCTGTTACAACATTTTAATGCAGCATTTGTACTTAAAAATAAATTTTAATACTCTGCACATTTAATACATTTTAAAAACATTCGTTCATTTAAAGCATTTCAAATACATTTGTGCATTTAAGACTTTTTAAAAATTCATTTGTAAACGAGCATATTGAGGATGGGAAGATAGAGATAAGAACAGGTTGCTGACACTACTACGAGTCCTTCGTTAGAACCTTGCACTGGCAAATCTGTTATAAAAATAATTACGAGTATTTATCCAGTCCATGTCCTCCATCGATGACGAAGTGTGTCACTGCAAATATAGCACTGCTTTCGTCGAACGAATACGAGAATATAAGGAGCTCTAAAAATTACATACTAATTTTCTGGCTTTTAGATTGCTGCATTTAACTGGTTAGTCAAATTTAGTAGCTAGAACAAGAAGTTCGACGGAAGCATGGTTTATCTGCAAAAAACCTGCTTTGTCTTGGATGGAGGCTACGGACTGGATATTATTTGAGAATTATTTTTGTACGTCCTGTCATCTCCAAAGTTCATCATAATGATATTACACTGCTAATAAGTGACTTTATTGTCGAGCTAGGATTCATTTCTGATACTTGGTCTAGTCTAACTGGTAAGCGCAGTGTAGGCATAATGAAAACTAATGGGCTACGCCTGTTGTTTTTTGTAATGAATTTGACCTGTCTGCCACAAACACACTAATACGGCAACAAAATACAAAAATACACATAAAATAAATTAGATCCAGTATTTCATTGATTAGAAAGCAAGATAGAAAAGATGTTTTTTCACTTATTTATTCCATGCTACATGGTAGCTGTTCGATCAATTTGTTGCACTACAAAATATCTTTCAAAATGTTCAGACAACATAAAGATATCAAAGCTTTTAAATATATAAATGTCAAGTCACTCAAGTGTGAGGATAAGGAACGTGAGCTCTTAGATGAATTAGACGTAACTTTGTCAATATAACGGAAAAATGTCAAAGGATGGCGGAGAAGTATCAAAGAAGTACCATAATCTATTTTCTTGGAAATACTGATTGCTTCTATCGTAAACAATAGGATTGGTTCGTGGAGAACAACCTTGAAGACAAGACTCCTTTAGATAAAATGCACATTGCAGAGAAGAATTAGATATCAGAGGAAAAATACTAAGAGCAAAAAAAGAAAAAAAAAAAAGAAAACGTAAAAAGACCTGTGCAAAAGTCACCTTTAAGAAGTATGAAAAAACATTGTGGGCACCAAAAACAAATTGTGATTCAATCTGAAACAGATAGGAAATATATAAAGGCATTCTATGAAAGTTTTAAAAAGATTTAGGGACCACATATATGTGGTTTATCTCCTGTCACTATTACAGATGAGACAAAGCTGGTAAGTGAAAAAAAAAAAATGAGATTTCACTAAGGCGGGAGCACTTTAAAACTATTTCGGACAGTGATTCATCAATTAACTAGGATATTCTTTCACAAATTCCACAAAGACCAGAAATAGTACAATCCGCATAAAAAGCTTAGCTAAATGAAATTCATGCAACAACACGACAAGTGTTTAAGAAATTTCTTCTTTAGGACTACCTACTTTTGAACCCTTTAAATATGGCAGCAAATGATTGAAGAGGAACTTATTTTAAGACTTTTCGTTAATTTAGAACAACGCTCATGTTCTCTAGGGCTTTAACGATGCCTCCATCAAACATCTTTTCAAAAAGAAAAGCAATAAAGTAATTCAAGATAAACATAACATCTTGGTGTTTACATTCTTTGTGGCACAGTTAAAATTCTGGATCGTCTTATCTACACAGATAGATGCCATATCCTGTAAAAAAAATACCCCGAATCTCAATGTGGCTTAAGGCTTGGTAGAGAGAGTACTGATATAAATGATGTCAGGAATTGTATATTGTTTATTCTTAATCTTGCTAAGGCATTCAATATGGTAAAATGAAAGCCATCTTGGCAAATACAAAAGCAATTTAAAGTACCTGATAACCTGTTAAATATCATTATTTCTTTTCTCGATGGCATGAGAACTGCAGTGACCTAGAGCGCAAAATCATCGGAATCTCTCGAAATCAGTAATGATTCTAAAGAAAGATGTAATTTGGATTCTGTAGTGTTTGCTTTTTATTTCTCGGATATTTTTGATTACACTTTTAAAATATTTAACAAGGGAATCATATTCGAATTTTGTTGCAGCAGAAAATTGTTTAATTGCAAAAGCAAAAACATAGAATAGAGAAAAATATATTCTTGAAATGCAATTTGATAATGATGCAGCTCGTATAGTAAAATCTTTTGAAGAAACTCAATTATTTGTTGAACATTTATAGCATACTTCTAAAATCTTTGATCATTCCATGAATTTAAAGGAAATAGAAGCAATTCACCAACGAAAGCTAACCCCTTAGCAAAAAAAGAGAGTAAAACTCATCCAGCCAAATTACATAAAAGTGGATAGCTATGATTTCAGATATGTAAAAATCTTTCCCTAGTACTAGAATTAATGCTAATACTTTTTTGGATGAAGAGATCATAAATAGGATATCCAAAATAAATATCTCCTGTTGTAAGTTACTGTATCGTATCTGGAACAAAAGAGGTCATACTCTGACCCCCCCCCAGCCAAAAATGATGTGTATCGAGTTGTATGTAGTCTATTCTACTTAATGAATCTGTAAGAGAGTTCCTAGTGGGTCCAATATAGAACAATTGGCTACTTTCTATAATTGTTCCTTGTTTAGAACTTGTGAGTATGCATGGAAGAACAAAATTTGTAACGTTAATCTTTTCAAGATTTCTGAACAATTTAGATGAGCAGGATATGTAATTCAGGTGAGAAACGCTTACCCAAGGGTTTCCTGTACAGTCAACTTAATGATGGTGCTCGAATTGTTGGAAGATCACTATTAAGATATAATGATAAAAGGAAAATAGAATTGAATTATTTCAAACATACCTATAATATTCTTTGACAAAAAAGGGGGTGGGGACGGCACAGAAACGCAAATTATAGAGAAAAAGTATGTTGAAATTTAATAAAAGATGTTATCACTTCAATAAACTAAAAGCAGGTTAAAAGGAAAATTTGACTCCAATTTGTCATCAGTTTGCTCCGATCATGTGATTTGTGGGAATTGTAGCTTTGCAAATCTAAAAACACAGATGTCTCACCGATCCACAAACAAGCAATTGGACCTACATTGACCGAGATCGGTGTGAGAGTTCAACTCACACACACACACGCACGCACGCACACACACACACACACACACGTGCACACAGACACACACACATGCACACATACATACACGCAGACTCACACGCACAGGTACACACACATACAGACACATACATATGCACACACATGCACACACACACATGCACACACATGCACACACACACAAACGCACGCACACACATACGCACACGTACACGCACACACGCACACATACGCACATTCACGCACGCACGCACGCACGCACACACACACACACACACACACACACGCACACACACACACACACACACACACACACACACACACAATACTACGAATGATCACAAACATAAAACATTATTTGGTGTTACAAAACTTTGCAAAAAGCAGCTTAGCTATATTTACATTCAAGCATGACGCGAATTAACATCCGGTCCTACAAAAAGTCAACGAAACAATAAACAAAGATCATGATCTGTCAACGAAACAACAATGAGATTAATATATATCGTGGAAAGTAGCTTGTTTATACAAATTTGAAACTTATATGGAAGTTACAAGATCTTAGGAAGGTCGATTATGGGCATATAGAATTTTTAATTTATCATAATTGGAAAACGCTACTGACACATTTTACTGTCATTAAAAAAGATATTTATTTAGCTTTACGCAGACGCTCTAAACCGTCTTTGGCAATATCAGGAACAAATGTCTTCTTTTTATGAACGATGAGAAAATTAAATATGAAAATTTGTCAACTTCAAAGAGTTTCTTTCTAAATTATTTTGGTGAGACAGAAGAATTAGAAGAAATTGCCATTGACTAGGCGAACCCCGCGTGTTTTTCTGCATGCATACAATCAGACAGGCTCTTGTTTCCAATCCATTCTTAGCTGTCTTCAGTCTATAAACGTCTTTGACGACTTCTTCCTCTCTTCTCCTTAACGCGTCCTACGATGATGGTCCTGGGCAGTGATTCGTGCCGCATTGTGTGTCCAGTGAAGGTGCGTGACTTAGTGGTTAGGGTATTCAGGTTACGATCGTAAGGTCGTGAGTTCGATTCCCGGTGGCGCGTTGTGTCCTTGAGCAAGACGCTTTATTTCACGTTTCTCCAGTCCACTCAGCTGTACCTGTTGTACCTGTTATTCAAAGAGCCAGCCTTGTCATATTCAGTGTCACGCTGAATCTCCCTGAGAACTACATGAACTGACCGCGTATCTTTGGAGTTCTCAGCCACTTGCACGTTAATTTCACGAGTTGGCTGTTCCGTTGATCGGATCAACTGAAACTCTCGTCATCGGAATAGACTGAGTACCAGTTATTGTGTGTCCCAAAAATGACCGCTTTGTGAAGTTGATCCTCGATAATAGGAACCTTTGAACTTTGAACTTTTCTTTAACTGCAGCATTTGTAACTTTGTCTTTCCACTTATCCTGCTTAATATACGAAACATCCACATGTCAAAGGCTTCTATATTCTGCTCTATAGCTATGTACACTGTCCGAGTTTCTATCCTGTAGAGGACTATTGGAATAATATAACAGTTTACTAGCCTCAATTTTAAGTGCAGCGTAATGTTTTTGAGGTGAAGATCTTCTTCACTCTTCTGTTTTCGTTTTACTTATTCTTCGAGTGCCTTCTTCACAGTAACCTTTCTGATTTATTATTTGCTTTAAATTTTTGAAGTTTTTTTTACTTGTTCAAGCCTCTGTCCACCTACCTTTACATTTGCAAATAGTAAAAAAAAAAAAAAAATGAAAGAAAATACATGATGTGCAATAGATTATTTTGCTCTGAAGAAAAGTAGAAAACCAACGTTACGGCTAAATCCTTCATCTCTATATCCGATAACGGAATCTATCGAAAATGTTAAACTTCTCTTCCTCACGGCATAAAATAATTTATTCCACTTTGTGAATTATAATAAATTATATTTGGAAGAAGATTGTAGGCAATATTTTCCTGCTACATTGTGCGCTTTATGCGCATGCACACGTATTACAACTATCACACAAAGGGGAAAAATGTCTGCATACAAAGTTTTTAAGATGAAATTGAATCTTTTAAATTGAAAATGGTTACCCGCATGGATGCACACATACTTTGCAAAGAAAGTCAAAATTTTCCCTCAAGTAAATGTCTGTGCATAACCACAGCAAAAATTAGACGGAATATTGGTTGTTGAGAGGGCATAACAGCGTAGAATTGTTTTCGGTTTCTTAGTATTTATTATTATAAACTAAATGCCGATAAGTTGTCAAATTTGCAATTGATTTAAGTACTTTCTTTCAAGTCACATTGCTAAGTTGGGATAAAGTGACCCGATAATTTGGTTGCTATAACCCACGTTGGCGTCTCTCTTCGTTCAAAATTTCAGAAATAACTGAAATAAGAAGACCATATACATTAAATGTCAAAAGGAGACATGTAAAATTATGTTTAAATTTTTACAACTTATCATTCTAAACTGCACAAGAGACAAACATCCGAATATAAAAAAGGAATATAAAATCTCAACCCTCTGTAAAAATTATTAAAACAATTAACAGATTTCACATATGCTCATGCACATTAATTACACCCTAAAAAAAGGAAGCAATAATTATAGAGTCAAACCTTTTCCCTGAAATGTATTAAACACAATGTTAATTCTCGATGCAATCAATTTGTGTATGCATCTACAAATAATAAACGACTTTAATGAAACGGTGAAAAAGAAAGATCTTTGCTAAGAAAGCGAGAATAAATATATAGAAAAAACGGAAATTGTATATGTAAATTACATTTTAACAATGTATCTTAACAAACATGCATGCACCCTATTCCAGACAACAAATAGGTAAGTTGAAAATATAATTTTATTTCAAGAACTTCGGAATAGTTACATTTTTAAATACCATTTGTTCTAGCGTTTTTATTTCATGTCTGGTGAATTACAACATTTAAATATGATTTAATAAAGAACAAGAATGACAAACTGACTGAAAATGTCATACCAATTTCTACTTTAAATCTCAAATTTCGAAATAAACTAATACTTAATTCCTCACCGCTTAATAATGTAAGGTTTCTACATTGAAAAATTAAGTTAGTGAGTATGTGATGATGTTTCTGCATGAGCATGTGTGGACTTAGTTTTCTTATCTAATATACTATGTTCTCTATGTTTGCAGGACAACCAGCTGGTGGATGTTAGAAATAAAATGAATCTCCATCACCGAAGTCCCCCATTCCCTTAAAACTTTGAAAATGTGTAGTTATATCACGTAGTACATACACCGTTTTTACTCAGTGTTGAATTCAATATCGTAAAACTCTTTTTAGCAGGCATTATCTTAAGTTATAGTTGAATTACAAATGTGAAAAACATAAATGAATTCCATAAGAAAACTGACATCACATTCTCATACAAATGCACCAATGCACATGCTAAAACTTTTCAATGCAGTAGCCATAAATTATGAAGCAGAGGATATCTCTATAAAATCAAATTTGGTACGTAAACTATATATAAGAATAACTGAGGGGAAGTTCAAGCAAGAGATTGTGTAACCTTATTCTCTATTTTACTTTGCCTTGGGAAGACCATCAACTCCTCATTGTAACGTAAAAGCACCATCATGACATATGGCATGTCTTTTAGACTTATCTTCACATGATTAGCTCCCAGCGAGAAATAAAAAACACAATCTCATAGTAGATGTAAATATATGCATATATATACGCCATGTTCGTTTATTTTCTCACCTCCCTTTGATCTCTTGTTCTTTCTTTTATTCTTCCTTCAACGGTTGATGCTTTTATTTTTATAAATCTTTACTCTTCATACATAAATGATCCTTTTCGTTTCTGTTTCGACCTACTTTTGATTTATATATTTACAATAAAAGCTCTCGATATTCAAGAGGAATAACTCATTCTTACTATCTAAAAATTATGCATCTGGACAAAAATAGAATCAGTGTATTTTTCTTCTGTATCTCTATTAATCGATGACTGTGCTGTTGAGTATGTTTAGTTTCCTTCTCTATTCACACTTGTTAACTCACTGTGCTATTCTTTTGTTTCAGTATGTATTGCTCTTCTTTACAGCCTCAAAGCTTTTCTTGTAAGGTATGTTTTTCGATATATGTTTTTCGATAATAATGACTTCGTTGCTCTGAGCTTAATCTTTGATATACAACAATATACTGTATACAGAAATGAAGTAGTGTCTTCCACCAAATGTTCTTGACGTTGACGTCAGTGCAAATGTTGCCTTGATACAATAGTTTTGTTGGTACAGAACCTTTTCAATATTTCTTTCATCTATCAAAGAATTTAATCTAGTTAAATCCTTATGAATCATATGTTGGCAACTGACTATTATATATGTGAACGAAAATCAGAGGAAGACGCCAACATTCTTCTCATAAAACTATATGAAAAACCAAAGGATGGTGTCTTTGCACCTCACTGGCAATTGCCTAGCAAAACCTGGCGAGAATCTTGATTTAGCTTCGGTGCTAAAAATATGCAAAAAATATGCGATTGTCATGCGGTGTCGTTGAGGTGCACAGAGATGAGATAATCCATAGTGCTTTTGATCAGTGGTTTAAGGCCTCCTTATATTCACTAGCGTCTCTTGGAATATCAGTCTATAGACTTACAGACTACTCTTTATCACGTTCGATGCTAAAACTCACACAAGAATAACCATCGTATTACTAATTCGTCATAATGTCGGAAACCTGCGCCGCTGTGCCAACTCAAGGAGAACCATTAAACTTCACTATCAACAAAGAGAATAATCTGGTTGTTGCATCTCTCTTCTCGTGTTATTTTTGAGGCCGAACTCTGCATCTTCGATACAAATGTCCAGTACGCATTTCCATATGCAAATCCTGCGGCAAAATGTGCACTTCCAAAGAATATGCAAAAACACCTTTGTATTTTGATATTAATTTTCTGTTACTTCCTTCTATTTTTCATCACAAGCATTATTTATCCTTGCATCCCGAGGATGATTGTTTGCGTACTAGTCGATGGCATTCCCCTACAAGCTCTTATTGATACAAGCAGTCAGTTTCATATGTTTGACAGTGTTATTAAATGTCTTAATTTTAAATGTCATATATTTATGGCATCTACAAATGTCATAATTATTACACTAAGACATTGTTATGGATGTCTTGCGATCGAAGACACTATGCACAGTAATATCAAAGTTTCTGTACTATCATCTTTATGGCGATATTTTGCTTGGACATGATTTTCTAAACCAACACTGTAAAATTGTGATTTCTTTTAATTATGACAAACTACCTTCTACATCATGCGGCTTGCTCACTGCACCTATGGATCCTCGTGTACGTTTTGCTCGTTTGGTGCTCGCTTTTATGAAAATTGATCACTAGTTTTTTTAATCAGCGCCTATTAAAAGAAGAAAATATCGTCCGTCTGTATTCCTTTGTTAACTCAAGTCCAAGTCACATCTAATTAACGATACAAGAAAATGGTCAATGAATGAAATCGTTGAACAATAAACCGTTATACACTCTTAGACGCATACCTTAGACTAGAAAATATGATCAAGAAAATTGTCCAATATGAATTTTTTCTGTAACTTCATCTGAAGATCGTCTACAAGAAAGAGTGGATCAGAGATGATGGAAAACGTTTCACTTTATTCGAAATCTGTAAGCTTTTTTCAGTCAGTTTTGATTTGGTGTTACAAACGGTGCGGCCTGTTTCCAAAGAATAATTGATAATCTGATCTAAAAGTTATTTCTCAGGAAACGTTTCCTTATATAATGTGATAATGTGTGGAAACACAGAACAGAAGTATAATGCTAATCCAGTGAACTTCCTCAACAGCTCCATGTCATTCGTCTTACGATCAATGACTTGAAATTTATAATCGCTGAATGTGCTGCTACGCTTCTGGGATATGAGGTTTCCAAAAATGCAAAACCAGATCTTGATAAACTACATTCACTTAAGTAATTAATCCCTTCAGCAGACATAAAAGCATATGAATATGTTTGTTTATTACACCCAGTGAATTGCTACCAGTCGTGCGACTACTTACAGTTTGCACGCAAACGGTTGACAGTACTATTTGGAAGGTTATCTTTTGGTTATCTTTTGGTCAAAGACTTGAGGATCGGTGGGTAAGATACTGTCCTGCTTAATGCTTTCTGTTCCATAGATCTTTATTGTGCACTGCCACCCATATTTTCACAAACGCATGTCCACTCATTGACAAAAGTCAAATTACATGTCTTTTCCACAACAACCAATCAAAATAAAATGCTCAAAATAAAAGTCTCAATCAGATATCCGCTTCTGGCGGATCTATCGACAGTTTTCCAAAATTTGAAGAGTGACGACTTCTTTCATCTGACCCACTTCTCTGCTCGGACGATTGCAATAAAAAAAATGTCGGCTTCGGTACTGTCTAAAGAAGAAAACGAACGACGATGCTTCTACATAATATAAACTGTCATTCCGGAAATAACAGTCACCCCTCACTCAAAACGCTCCTTACATTGAAAAAAAAAAAAAAATTGAACGCTTAGGGTAACGCAGTTCGGGATAGAGCATTTTTTGAAAATTATACAGGGTAGTCATGGCTTCATTATTTTCGACTATAATTTTGCCCAAGCTAAACAAAAACAACAAATATGTGCAAGGTGTATCTCCTCAATGAGCTGGAATACATCGCCAGTAACATGACATGCGTTAATCTGATGTTTCTTGGTCTTCAAAATCAGATGCTATTCATCAAGGTAACTCAGACTGGGTTTATCAGGCCCCTACCGGCATTCCGGTAAATTCTGCTTTCATGAAGTTATTCATTTATTCTGTGTTTGAAAGTTACGGTTATCACTGTGGGTTTCGGTGGAGGGGGCGTTCTTTTAGTGGTTTAATTAAACAAGAAAAAGCAACACCTACGTTTATTTTAGAGCCTCTGACATTAGTGGGAGGGAAGGAGGGAGGAACATATTTTGAAACTGGAACCGGAAACCTATCCTCCGAATGTATGTAGCAGAGAGAGCTCCTCTAAAGTATCCAAAAGTACAGGTAACACCTAAGCTGAGGAACAGTTCCTTTTAAAGGGTTTTAAAATGGTATGTAGATAACACTTGGTGAGATCGAATCCGAAACGACGTAATTCCAAAATGAAATTATTAACCATTCAGTCATGCAATCAGTATTATGTAACATTACGCACAATATTTCGCTGACGTACCCCTGTACTACGGCAGGTTGTTGATAAAGTGCTTTCGTGTTTCAAACAGACGTTCATTTTGTAACTATTGCAATAAATCTTTGATGATCTTCAAGCTAAGATAGTAGAAGTGAAAGATTTACGAAGATAACTTGTGATTAGGAATGTTAATGAAGCACATTAGAGCATTTAAAGCGAAGTGATTAAAATGAAGGCCACAGTTACCACCACCACCACCACCACCACCGATGCTGCCGCTGCCTTTGCTACCACCACTGCTGCTATTGCCGCCAATACTGCTGCCGCCACTCCTGTCGCGGGCGCTACTGTGGCGGTCGTTGCTGTCGCAGGCGCTGCTATCGCTGCCTCAGCCGCCGCAGCTGCCGCTACTGCTTTCACCGCAGCCTCCGCTGTTGCTGTTGATGTTGTCATTATTGAATATCTCATGGTTAATCTTGATCGTACAGACTTTTGAATAAAAACGTTTCAGTAATGACCATTTCGTCTTTTGTTCAGGTACACTGTAGGTAAATCTGTAAAAACTTTCAATAATGGACGCATGCTTGAAGGAATAAAACGTCAGTTTATCAATCACGAGATTCTGGGATTGATTCCACTGGGAGGCACTTTGGGAAAGTATGCTATCCCATAGCTTAGATGTTTAATATATTGTAATGTGATAAAAAAATGTATACCTCTATGTTGTTTTGTAGACCATGTTTCTTGTTTATATGTTGGTGGAGTATTAATGCTAGTTTCTTTCCTCTATACCCGTGCCAGTGCACCTCTAGCCTTATTGCTATACTCTCGGGGTTTCCCCTTCATAAGTTGTGGTAGTGAGATGCAAGGAAGGTTACCATACGTCTTACTGTGCAACCTTTATGGAAACCAGACTTCTTGTCCCTGGATCATGACAAGAAGGTGAGGAGTTTCTGTGAGATGTTGTGCATGTCTTACTGAACCTAAACTTCTGCATATGAATTGCTGAATTTAATCTGCGGTGGACACAAGTTGCTAACCATTATCATTAAGTATGCTTGCAAATCTTTATGTTTGCCAACGTCTACGTATGAATAATATGTAGGTGTGCATGAGGCGCACGCTGAACTATGCCCAAATATGAGAAGTTAGCGACATCAAATATTTGAGAAAAGATAGAAACTCGGAGTTTTATCATGCCCACCGAATAATTGTCACATATTATTCACACACACACACACACACACACACACACACACACACACACACACACACACACACACACACACACACACACACACACACACACATATATATATACATACATCTGTGTATGTGTGCTTAAATATACTATATATATGTATACATACTCACATGGGCATACACACACATACACACTAAATATCAGATATAAATATAATTAAAAATCTCTCTTTCGTTCCCCCAGCTCTATCTCTTCATACATATATGTGCATAAGCTTTATTTCTTTCATGACTCGAGATTCTTGTAGCTGTAATCTTCAGGCAAGATCACAGGGGCGTGAAACTGAAGTAGCAAGAACAAGAAATTCAGCTTAAATAAATAAATGAATAAATACTACATGTACTCAGTACTCATTCCATCTTTCGCTGACATTTGTGTGCATCTATCTATCTATCTATCTATCTATCTATCTATCTATCTATCTATCTATCTATCTATCTATCTATCTATATAGTAGGTAACAGGTTGTTTGATTTATATATATATATATATATATATATATATATATACTTTATTTAAAAGCAGCAGAAATATATAACAAAAAAACCGTTACTCTGAGTTTCACGTTCCCGTTCATCGGACAGTTTTAGATTTCTAACAAAACTGTCCGATGAACGGGAACGTGAAACTCAGAGTAACGGTTTTTTTGTTATATTTCTGTTGCTTTTAAATAAAGCATATTACTCTACCTCTGGTATTTGAGTACTCTTTTTTCCACGTTGTTGCACATTTCATGTGCTTACTCCGGTATATATATATATATATATATATATATATATATATATATATATATATATATATTGATAGATATAAATACAGATATATATATATATATATATATATATATATATATATATATATATATATATATATATATATGCACACACACACACATATATGTATATGTGTTTATAAATACACACACACACATATACAAGATTCTCCTGATTCTATATTTCTACTTGTGTGGAGTAAACCTCATGTTCTTATATATATATATATATACGTACATACTACATATATGAGTAATATGTACATGTGTGACAACGTGTGTATATATGTGTACAGAGAAATTGTAAGCATATCTATCTATCTATCTATCTATCTATCTATCTATCTATCTATCTATCTATCTATCTATCTATATCTATGTGTGTGTTTTATATCGTAAACTTAAGTTGTCAGTTTTCTGCCTAAGCCATCTACAAAAAAAATCTACATAAACAATGCCTTATGGAGAAACTCGTAACTTAAGAACGCGTGCACGCACGCACGCACGGAAGAACACACATACACGCACCCGCACACACACACACACACACACACACACACACATACACACACATACACACACACACACACACACACAGACACACACACACACACACACACACACACACACACACACAGAGAATCGTAGAATACATGCGCACATGCAATTCCTGCTGACAAGAGCACGCCCAATTAAAAAGACCAGTGTTTGGTGAGTCTTCGGATGTTATGAATTTTACGTGTATGAATATTATTATTAAAAAAATAAAATTAATGATGTCAAGTGATGATTCTTTCGAGTGCTTTTCTCCCCTTTCGTGACATTTTTGATCAGGTTTGTCAATGATGTTTTAAATTTAGTATCGTATTTTTGTTATTTTATTATTTATTAAATTTTCTTCGGCTTTGGAAAGAAAATTGAACGTTTGCAACTCAAATTACAACAACTATGAAAATAACTATTTCATTTTTACAGAAGAGTGAAGACTGAGAGCTTTGAGAGGTGAGCTTATAGCAAGATCTGATGTTCATGATTTGCTAAAGCCTTACATTCTCTAATGATCTCTCTCGGTGATTTCAGATGCATTACTATGCAAACACTACGTCGCAAAGACTAGTCTTCCTCTTCAAGAACATGAAATACACTCTCTACACTCTCATCAGCTGTCGACACCCTGTAAAACTGAACTTAGGCTCACAATGGCATACAAATCTTACATTTTGTACAGAATCATTGTCACATCCACGGTCACCACAGGCCGGATTGAAAAAAAAAAGAAGAAAAAAAAAGAAAAAATAGTAAAACAAAAAGTAAAATAAATAGAAGGCATTCATACTGTCGATTGACAGACTCACTCTTCAATTCACTGCAATGTCTATGTCACAGATGCGTTCTTTCCGCACTTTTTCTATTCTACTGTGTTAGTTACTACAACGGCCCCTGTTCTTAGTGACTTTACTAGTTTGCCCAGTTTGCTTATCGCCTCTTCCCAGGTTCATCTAATATACCCGTTTAACCTTTCGCTACCATAGAATCGGCAGTTATCAGTGCGTTGCATAGAATGCGCTGTAAACTTCATCTTTTATTATTTTTTTTTACTTGCTTCACTCACTGAACTGTGGCCATACTGGAGTATCGCCTCGAAAGGTTTAGTCGAACAAACGGAGCCTAGTCTTTAGGTTTTTTTTTAAAGTCTGGTATTTTATCGGTCTCTTTTGCCGAACAACTAGATGGCGGGACGTAAACAAACCAAGCAGTACACACACACACACACACACACACACACACACACACACACACACACACACACACACACACACACACACACACACACACACACACACGCATACACACACACGCACACACATACACACAAACTGTGATGCAGATAAAAACGCTTGGATTTGATATACAAAATATTCATTCATGTAAATATATATATATATATATATATATATATATATATATATATATATATATATGAAGAAACAAAAACTGTAAATATTCAGAAGGTGAATACTCATGTATAAACATATAGATATTTATATATTTACAAAATAAATACATTTACATGGTGTACAAAGAATTCAGAAAACTAAGGGGAAAAGGCATGATATTTTAAACCCGGCAGCTGTTTCTAGGGGTTCGGAATTACGTGATAGTTGTAATGTTAATAATTGGCAGATGGGAGTGTGCAATAATTCAAGGATATGCAACTAGGTTTCCAGTTAATATCCGATCAACGGAACGACCTGTCCGTGAAATTAACGTGCAAGTAGGTGAGCACTCCACAGACACGCGTACCCTTACCTTAGTTCTCAGAGAGATTCAGCGTGACACGGAGTGTGACAAGGTTGGCCCCTTGAGTTACAGGTATTGTTCAATTTTTCCAGCTGAGTGGAATGTGACAACGTGAAATAAAGTGTCTTACTCAAGGACACAACGCACCACTGGGAATCGGAAATTAAAGAAATGAAAATTAAAGCAACTGGAAAATGAAATGTGAAACCGAATTTGAATGAAAAACAACCCGACTAAATCCTTCTTCAAATGTCAGGCCTTTTCTTCTTATCATTATGAGAGATATTGCCTTTTATTAGAGATAATTCAGATGTGCATTGTCTAGTGGTCATATAAAGTCGTGGGTTCAATTTATGGACCACTCTCCCCGAACAACCGAGCGAAATGCTGGTGAAAGACTTTCAGTATCTCCTCCTGTCCATAGATCTTGCGTCCCTTTTCGTCCGTTAAGGACTTTATAGAGGACTTTTTATTTCTCTGACTCTCACGACGTGCCCATCCGACAACATTAATACCTTCTCGTTTCTCTGCACGTAACTTAGCTCTGACTCTGCAACCTTCATGCTTGGCGTTGAGGTGACGGTACAAGACCGTTCTAGCTGCCAACACTGTAAATGCAGTGCCAGATTTCATTGCCTCGTCTAAGTTCTTAACTAAATCGCCCTCTATTCTTGTCCTATCTAAACTTAGCTGCTTGCTAAATCTAATGAACTCCAAACGGATGGCTCTTTTGAGGGCGTGCCACCATCTATTGTTAATGATGGTGCCACATAATGCCCTCTGAACTAGCACCTTAATCCGGGTACAGAAAGCTTCACACGTCAAAATAGACATGTTCATTTTCCAATACCCGGGTCCCTGTCTATGACATTTATCTACATGTACCTCACACGTCACAAGTTTGTGATCCGTGTAAGGCACAATACAAAACTGTGGACAGCTAACACTATTCTTATCTCTTTCCTTAACAAACACCCTATCTAGGTACGATCTGCGTGAGCCGTCCACTGTGGAACGCTCGGCTCATCCAGCCGGTAACGGTCTACTAGATTATAGCTCTCTAGTAGACCCTTGATGCAAGGATTCCCTTTCCTATCAGTCGACTCCACACTATCGACCCGTGCATTGGGGATAGTGTTGAAGTCCTCTACCAAAACTAACGTTTTAGACGTCACTAGAAAGTGCTCCAGGTCCCGGTAAAACCCCAACTGCCTACACTCCGTAGGAGCATAGACAGCTGCCAACCTGAAGGCCTTTTTAACAGGAAGTAAACGAGATTACTTGCCTCGCTCGTTAACAGGAAGTAAACGAGATTACCTGTCTCGTCTTATGCTCACTTCCTGTATGTATATATATACATACCTACGTCATTTTAATTCTGCTAAAAGGTCGTTGACAAACGTTATCTCGCCACATTCAGAAAACATTGTAAGTTCTCTCCCTTAATTATATTATAGATATACATAACATTCTCCCCCTTAAAGGAAGAAAGTTGAACGCAGTGAAAACTTGCTTATTTACAATGACAAATTATGAGAACTGCATAAATGATACAAATACATGTAACATCCTGTCACAATCAGCTGACTCGAGATAGTGCATCCGCAATGACATTGTCTTTACCTTTAATATGTTGAATATTGAGATTAAATTCTTGCAAAGATAAACTCCATCTCATTAATCTCGTCTTGTGCAGAAAGGTCAGCGGATTGTAGTCGGTGAACACTTCAATGGGATACTTGGTGGTTCCCAAGTATACGTTAAAATGTTGCATTGACAATAACAAAGCAAGGGTTTCTTTTTCAATGGTTGAATAATTTCGCTGGTGTTTGTCAAATTTCGTTGAGTAATAACAAACAGGATGATCAATACCCTTTGCATCTGATTGAAACAGAACACCACCGACACCAGCGTCGCTTGCATCAATAGAAAGCTTAAATGGTTTCCCAAAATCTGGTGCTATCAAAACTGGAGAACTCATGAGTATGGCTTTTACTTTCTCAAACGTGACCCGACAATTGTCACTCCAAACAAATTTGACACCCTTTTTCAACAAATTAGTGAGAGGGACCACAACATCAGAAAAATTTGGACAAAATTTTCTGTAATAACCAGCCATACCCAAGAATCTCATAAGTTCCTTTTTGTTTGACGGTACTGGGAATTTCCCAATAGCAATGACTTTTGATGGTACACTTTTAGACCTGTCATAATACTTTTTGATCATGTTCATGTGACAAAGCCATTTTTGTTTTCGGCGGCCTGGAGATGGAACAATGTAGTCAGTATCACTGATTTTCTTCTCAATCAAATATGGACCATGGTATTTGGCTCTAAATGGTTGACCAGGAACGGGTAGTAACACCGAAACCTTGTTGCCAGGACTGAAATTTTGAGCTTTGCAGTTTTTGTCATAAATGGCTTTCGTTTTGTCCTGTGATTTCTTCAAATGTTCTCTAGCAACCTCAATAGCTTTGGAAAATCTGTTTCAAAAAGTAGACACATAGTCTAGCAAGTTCAAGTGGGATTCAGGGCTCTCAGAAGGGCTTGACTCAATGCTAACATGTGGATCAGACAAAACCTTGGACCCTGCTAAATCATTTCCAATAAGTAAGTCTACACCTGAAACTGGGAGAGTTTTCTTAACACCAATTTTCACCAAGCCAGACACAAAATCTGACTGCAAATCAACAAAATGAAGAGGTGCACCTGAATGTCCACTAATACCCTTTAATAAAACATCAGAGTTAGCAGACGACACTTCCGAGAAAGGAAGAGTACATTCCAACAATAGAGACTGGAGTGCGCCTGTGTTCCTCAAAATAGTAATGGGTCGTAATGTGGACTTATCATCCTCAAGTGAGACAAACCCTTTCGAAATAAAAGGCAAGTACCCCTCCTCATTGTTAATGATGTCGGAGATAGGCTGAGACTTGATATTCACAAAAGCGTGGGGTAAGGGTTGTGACTGATTTTTTAACTTGAGCTTTTTTACACTCAGAAGTCAAATGGCCTGACTTTTTACAATATCTACAAATAATTGTTGAATGAAAATTTGAATCAGATTTAAAAACAAAAGGACTGGTTGACTTTCTTAACTCTGAACCACTGGACTTGTTAGGATTCGAACCTGACCGAGCTGAATAAATTATTTTACTTGTCTGACCTACCTCGAAATTATCCGGATGGTAATAACCATACAGCTTGAACTCATGCTTATGAGTAATAGAGTAATCCTCTGCTAAACTAGCTGCTTCTTGTAACTGTTCTACTCTCTGCTCTTCCAAATAAGTCCTAATATCAACATGAACACACTGTTTGAACTCCTCTAATAATATAAGCTGCCTCAATTTGTGAAAATCTTCCTCTTCTCTGGTTTCATTCAATTAATGGCAAAGCCGAATCTTCGAAAATTTCTTCATCAACTAAATGTTCCAAAACCACTTTGAAAATCTCTTTCTTTTTCATGGTAGACTTAGCCTCATCCAGATCGTAATGCTTGGCCAATAATAACAATTCTGATTTTTTAAAAATCCTTAATTGCTCCACACTGGGAAATTCAATAAATTCTTCAACCTTAAATTCCATAATTAAATACTGATTTCACAAGAAAAATTTCGAATGTTGATACAAAATTATGCAGGTAATATATGTATTTCAGCAGCGGAAATTTTGTATATAACTTTTTTCTTTTAACTCAAATCGACCAGTTCATAGGTGAATAGTAAAGTTGTTTTATAATGTGTTCGTAGATCCCGGACGAGCCCCCAATTTGTTACGATCAGGCAAATACTTATGTATAAAAGGGGTAAACTTCTGATTGCAACAACAGAAATTGTCCAAACAGAGAATTAATATTCAAGGATTGAGATTATGTAACAACATGTTATTTTATGTCCAGTCCTCGATTTCGCACAGTGGACTGGACATTGAACAAAATTTGGCGATGTTTTCTTTTTTTTGGTGACAGTACTTTCTGTTACTGGAGGTAAACAGACAGACACACACACACACACACACACACACACACACACACACACACACACACACACACACACGCACGCACACACACAAACCGTGCATGTGTAGAAATACACACACACAGATAAAGACAGAGAGAGAAACATTACTATTTATTAATTGAAAAGCATTTCTACGTTTCATCAATATTTCACTTACCATCATATAATAAAGTGAAGCACAAAGTTAAGCTAAGTTTTCTAGTTGAATAGTTGTGATTACAACTTAATTATCAACTAGAATAAAAACAAAATTTTCACTCAAAAGGCCCCAGGGACAAAGCGTCCGATGTCAAATAAGTCAGCTTCAAATCAGCAACGCCAAGTAGGTGGGCGCCAAAACAGCTTCACCAGAACATCTCACAAACCCGCATTAAGGCTCTTTCTTTGAATGGAAAACTTTGAAATAATGTTTAAATCAATGCAGTCATATAGAGTTAAATATTTACATTCTTAAAATGAAAAAAAACTTGTAGATTTCTTGATCTGCAGCTATTTATTTTGCTTTATATTTTACTGAAGTACAAATTGCTACTTCATAAAAATTATCTCCTCAGTTAAACACTATTGTTAACAGTAGCGTTACTATATGTGGAGCAACTGATCTTAATGGGGTGATATCCATAGCTTGTTTTGAGATTTTAAACACCTCAAGAGAGAGATTTATTCTCTAAATTGCTTGGATAATCTCAATTGATAGAAATTTTTCATTTTCCAACCCTGTATTGCATGTATTACTGCATTACATACATAAAAATACCCTGGTGTATTTGCATTTAGCTTGCAGAATGCTACCCAGAAGAATCTTCTCTTAACCATATTGTTGATTTAGGGAAATTTACTTTGTTGTATGAGTTTTAGAATAATATTATTTCAATTTAACGATCGTAAAAGTGATATATAGCTAAAAGCTATAAAATCTTAGATAAATCGGTATTATGTAAACAAACTTATTAAATAATTTAAAGACGCTAGAATGTTAGAACCAAATTGTTTCATTATCAGAGAGACAAATATACTTACGCATACACATACGCACATACATTTCCAATATATCACGAATTTCGTCTATTTTCATTTATTATCTTATATTTTTTAATTTTATTTTCTCTCTCAAGAATTTGAAACATCAGTTCATGTAATCATTAAATTGAAAATCGTTGCAAAACTTCAATGAAATATGTTTATGTTATCATAACTGTCAACGTTCAGTAAAACAAAAACACGACACTTAAGATATATATTAATAAGTTAGTAAAAGATACAGATGCGCAGAGACAACGAGCCATCAGAAAAATAGACATCTTAACAATCTGCTAAAACAATTTATGATACTTCCAAAAATTCATAAATACAGGTTGAATAAAGTTCATGCAGAGAAAAGTAATATATTAAAAAAATATCGTATTTCATTTCTTTTTTGCTTCATTTTGTTCTCTTTGATTAAGTTTTGTCATATTGATTTATAAAATTCCCAAGAATTATTCGCCAATTATATTAGTATGGTACTAGTAGTTTGATATACACTAGGTCTTCTCAAACCTTTCCAATTACAACCCTCTCTTTTTAAAAATAAATTTGTTGTGATCCGCCTCCGTTTGGTCATTCGGGCTTTCCTTTGCTTGAGATACCTCGCACATCTTCTTTATAATCGATCATTTTCGATTTTTCTACAAAAGACCAAACGTTCAAAAATCTGCTTTAGAAAACAGCTGACAAGATTCTTGTTTTTTTTTTGAGGACACGCCACTCCTGAATTAATCTCTTCATTTAGGAATAGTCTTAAAGTAGTTATCATTTATTCTATGACTGGAACTAAGTTGTTAATTTTTTTCATTCAGAAATGGGAGACTCAGAGTAAAAGAAAATTATTCACGTACATTTAGTAAAAATATATACGTAGTTTGTTTTCTTTTTAACATAAAATAATTAGGTAATTTATTTTTATGTTAAGAATTCTAGTAAATAAGAATCAGTAGTAGCTATTGAATTAAAAAAAAAACAAATTCAAAATCAACATTGTTAATATCAATATACAAGTTTAAAGTTTAATGTTTTACGTTTAAAAAGTACAAAAATATAAAAAATCATCTCAAAAGTAACGTTTCCTCCGAAAAAAAATAATCAAATTAAAAATTAGCGTTAATATCACTTTCAAATTTTGGTACAAGACCAGCAGTTTCGCAGGTGGGCGTAATTCGATCACTTTGCCTCCAGTGCTCAACTGGTACTTATTTTATCGATCCAAAAGGATAAAAAAGCAAAGTCGACTCCGACGGTATTTGAAATCAGAACATAGATTCGGAATAATGCTGCGCAGCATCTTTTCGGGTGCGGTAACGAATCTGCTAGTTTGTAGCCTTGGTTAGGCGTTAATATGAGAATATTGAACAAATATCTTCTCTTCTTGGGGCAAAAATGTGCCGACGTTCATCGCAGCCCTACTAATTGTTTTTACAAAATTAATAAAAACCAACATATGTCATTAAAAAAAGTATTATTACAAACAAAAAAAATATATTTAGTGTGAAGGAGGTGCCTTTTTAAATTTCCGAATTTTATATCAAAACTCTGTTTAATATTTATTAATTCTGGTCCCAAGCTAAAGATTGATTGAGCAAGTCTTCATGGACTTTATTTTCATAACAATGCTTGACATATCCTAATTATTGTGCTGAGTTTGAAATAGCAGTCATTTATTCAAATTGAATTGCAAATTTACTGCTTAAACAATTCTTTCCCTAGTAAGTTACTGGAATTGGTCATTGTTAATTTCTGAAATACTACTATTAGCAGGAGTATTTAACAGAGGAACTTACCATATTTCATCTGCATGTTTTTCCTTGAACAATTTCTATCATTTCAATCGCTGTTACAAACGCAAGTTCTTCAGCGATGCTGTATGTCTTTTTAGCTATTCCAATTACATATGCAGTTTAAGAAGATATCCCTAAGCATTTCCCTATGTCTATAGTGTGAATATGATTTTCAAGAAATTTCCTGCTTACGAAAGATTCCTAAAGCCTTTCAGTAAATTATATAGGCTTACTGTTATAGGAATGCCGTCGATAAAAATTTCTTTGTAATTCTTTAGGCTTCATACTTTCACCTACCAAGCAATTGTTATAAATTATGCAAACAAAAAATTCTCAATTATCTTTTAAAGGTAAGGTAAATTGGCATTGCAAATGCGGCTCATTATATTTCCTCTGTTTGGCACGAAATTGTGTCGTATTCATAGGGTTGCTACTTGCAAATTCGTGATACTCCATGAAGTTTGTGACACTTCAGTTATATTATTTTAAACACAATACGTCTATAAAAGGGATTTCTTTCCTGGACAGAAATTGCAGCTTTTGGCGTTTCAACTACACACATACATTAACTACATTATATTCATAAAGCTTTTACTATAGAGCTGCTTCTGTAGCATAATTCAAATTTTATTTTGCTTATGTTCTGCTTTTACACATCAATGTACAGCTAATACGCTATTCCTAAATACTTTATACTAGGTCTTTTGTTTCTGAAGTGACATGAGTACGTGACATTGAAAAGTCGCAACAACGGCGAAATACATATATGTCACTCTCGTGGCCATTCCTGGGTCGATTTCGTTTCGCCTAGCTCTGAAGTATATTGTTTTTTTTTAGCGTAATTTCCGGATGGAAATCACAGTTTCTCGTGTTTCAACTTCGCACATGCTTTATATTGATAGAGTTTTTACAACAGAGCTGCTTCTATTACATAATTCAAATATTACCATCAACATTTTCAGTGGTTATATAATTTGCTGAATTCAACCACTTATAAAATGGGTAAGCTATTTTGTCTTACACCCGAAAGAAAAAAAATGAAAGTTGCTGTGACAATCCTTGAGCTAACCACAACGATACGGCAAAGGAACTAATTTCAGGTCAACACAGTTCGAAGTTAACATTTTTAGTTTCGTAAGGTTGGCAAGAGAGTTATTATGTTTTATCGATTTTTCGAAAACTGCACTTTTAAAAATACGCTTATTGCTACAGGTTATTTTTATAGAAAAAGCAAAAGGCTCCATGTAGTTTGTATAGTGACGTATGGTTTTGAAAAATTCTGTTCATTATTTCGCAGCTTATAATGGAAAAATATAATTTCACCTCGGGTTATTGTAGCTAAAAATCAGTGAGATATTGTGCTATCAATCCATTTTTGTACAAAATAATTTATTTAGAACAAATTTATACAAAATTTGATACGAAAAAAATTGTTTTGATACTAGTAATTTTTAATTCTAATTATTTATCAGTTTCTGAAAGATGTATATTTCTTATTCAATTTAAATAGTTCTAAAATTAAATTTTAAAGCAACCAAGTTTCTTCACTCCTATCACGAAAAAAATACCCCCCAAAACAAAACGATTATAAGCGTATAACGTTAACGTCTTTTCTTCTCTCGTTTCACTAAATTTTGCGCAGTAGAAGTTCACGTCACGTTTTGTCCTTTTTTTTATTGAAAGAAGTAACTGTAAGTGGCTTCATGTGCTATATTTATCAACAATTTCATCTGAGGGCATGATGCAAAAACCTGAAATTAAATTGCAAATTAAAACAACTTGCGATAAAAATCGAGTAGAATAAATTTAGATATTGTAGTAAAAATGGTACTTTCTGTTTTCTGAAATCATTTTGAGGCATGATGTCGCTTTGTCTGTTCCACTATCACGTGGAATAAAAATTAAAATAAAGAATGTTATGTCATTATATTAAAATAACAAACGTTTTCTGCATGGTTATTATTAAATTTTAAGACTGTGGATTTGTTTTTAGAGTTATAATCACAAAGTTTTGCATGAAAAATTGCAACAGCCAGCAAATAATGATGCTAAAGGTAGAAAAAAATTCTGACTTGTACTCGCGACTTCACTGAACTTTGCGACGACCCGCAAGGGAGCCTGTTGTACAGAATTGACTTCTTAACTTCTGTAGCAAATCTTTTCTAGGAATGAATTCTACATTCCCGAACACTTCTTCGAGATTCGTTGTTTATAACCAGCAATACATACATTTAGTATTATAAAACTGCAAGCATGAATCACTTATGCAGGTTAGCAGACACGCCTTCCAGCATCTATTTTGGCCAACCACTTCTCACAGTGACTGTGATAAAATGTCAGTTAACACTCAAAACATATTCCTATTTTCACACCAGAAGACAGGATATTCTGTAACATTCATGACGTTTCTTATAAAAAGACATCGTTTCTAACTTCTCTTCAGAGGTGTGTTAATTTGGGCGGAGGTTAATCTCAGAACTGGGTCGTTAAAAAGTAATGTTTCATCTCTATCTCGCATCCTCGTTGCAGTAACTATATTTCTCTCCTACATATACAATATAGAAAAACACAATAATAACAGTATCCCACACAAATTCTCAAACATAACTATACACATATTTGGCAAACATACGATTCTTATATGTCATTCTTATAAATGTGACTTGTATACTTATCAAATATGCGAACTGTACGTTCATCTGTATTGAACTTTTCTCAAACAATTTAAACAACTTTCTGACAGTCAAATAACTAGAATAACGATATTATCTTCTATGTTATTATAGTTGGTGATTCGTCGTTCTATTTGATGATCTGTTATTCATATATAGTCGAGTAACTATTCTAAGGTAAACTGCTAAATACATTTCTATTAGTACAATTTGGCTCACAATCACTTATTAATGTGTATTTTCTTATCAACAAACCATAGTTTCGTTTTGGTTTTGTTGTTGTTTAGCTCTAAGTCAGCCATGAATAAACAGACTTACAATAGAAAACACTCTATCGTTGACCAACTTATTCTTTCGTACATAGTTTGTTTCAAATTAGATTATCGGATATACCTTTTGTATATTTTAAAACGTTATTTGAGTTTAGCGAGATATAAACTGCTATCTTTAGCAAGTCGAATGACCGCAAAGAATCGCGCTCATGTTAACAACCAGCAATTTTTTTATTGCAACATCGGGTTGCCCTATGCCAGTGAGTGGAATCTGGAAACTGCAATTGCGCAAAAGTCTGTCATTTATGTACGTATGTATGCATGTATGTAATTATGTACGCATGCATGTGTGCATTTATTTACCTCTCTATATATTATACGCAAGAAATTAAAATAACAAAAGAACAAAAAAATTATGTTATGAACTTCATTAGCTTACAGCTGTTTCTGCTATAAAATGCAATACACTCATAGCTGAATGCTTGTGTATCAGCCTATAGCTCGATTGGAGCTTCAAGCACGAAATGCAATGTTATTACAAGCTTATATGTACGCAGATATATACACACACTTGTATAGTTATATACATTCACAGAACTATTCATATGTGGAAGTAAATAAATACGCAGATTTATAATCAGTGATTCAGGGCGCATTGTATGTATGTATGTTCAATATGTGATAAGTAAACAAGCAAAAGAATGAAGATATTGCACTTATTAACCAATTTCGATCGTTTTGATAATTTTTATACTAAAAAACATTCTGAAAATCCATACAACATTAAATGAAATTTCTGCCGATTATCTCTTCGGATTGGTTATCATGGTAATGCTGACGTACATAACTGAATTGGTGCACTTGGTTTAGGAGTATATCACCAAGAAACAAAAAAGAAAAGATAGAAATTAATCAGTTAACGCGTATATTACAAATACAACCTGTAAATGAAACAGTAAGAATATACAAGACATTTCTTAAGTTTAAAATGAGACTGTTTTTGAGATCAGCATTCGAAAGATGGAACTTTGTATCTTTGCTAGAAACCAGTTCCTCCTTCTTTACAGGTTTACTTCAAATAATTAAAAGCAGAAGAGGGAGGAAGGAGAGACAGAGAAAGGAAGACAGTAAGAAATATATATAAAAAAACACATGAAAAATCATGAATAAAAATGCAAACGACAGAATTTGCGATATATTGTGTGTACATATGTTACCCACTCTGAGTATATGTGTTTGTGTGAATGTGTGCTTCTCTGTGTGTGTACACGTGTGTGTCTGAGTGTGCATGATGTGTGTGTGTATGCAAATATATGTATAACTATGACATTAAGACTATTTGATACTAACTTCCAGTTTTCTCAAATGTATTTAATAAACTTGTTTAGTTTCTGCTAATTTATCCAAAACATTTGATAGCTTTGAGTCATATCATTTTTACGATCGTTAAAACAAAATGTTATTCCGAAACTTATATAACAAACTAAATTCCTGTATAGAGTCACGCTAACGTTAACAATAGCATTTAATTGCAACCAAACTTATATTTTGTACGAAATAGCAGCTTGTGTTATAAACTAGAATAAAAACAGTGAAGTAAAAACAATGAATTAGCTGCTGCAAAAAAAATTGCTGTGTTAACCGAGAGAGCCACAAGGCAATTTTCATTTTAAGAATATATTTAACTCAATATAACAGTGTATGCAAAATATGACTTCATACGTTTAAACACTCATTTAACGTTTACTCAACACCGGCAGTTTTCAAACTAACAAGGTGATGGTGGTGGTAGTGGTGGTGATGGCAGCTCTATGTGATCGCTTGACCTATTAAAAGCAGCAGCCAAATTCGTTCAAATCATGTCCTACAATCTCCAAAAAAATAGAAAAAATTGATCAATAGATCTCCAGAAATTGATATGGCCAGCTCATGGTTGAATTTCTTTTGATCATAGGTGTATTCAACTAGGTTTTTTTGGGATGTTATTCGAAAACATACGCAACTAAGCTATTCGGTATAAAGCTGTCCCTGGACATATGACAATATATTTATGCTATAAAATTTATATTTAATTTGATGAAAGATACACATCTAGAGACTGAATGAGCACAAAATCGGCTGCTTCTTATACAGGAAACCAAATTTTGTCATAAATGAAATGTGTTCGCAAAAGTTTCTACAACCTAACTTTAGGCATGATATTTTTTAAAATTCATGGTTATAAACTGTCGATATAAAGTCAAACCGAAGTATAATACCTTGCTATGTTGGAACAACGCGCTAAGTAGCTGGAGGATTATATGTGAGACAAGCCTGACACTTCTGGAGCTAATATTTGTTAATATTCATTGGGCTACATTTTGTTGAAAACATCTAATCAAACTTGAACATGTGTTAGGCCTCGCTGGACACGTATTTAAGAGCTTATCTTGCAAGAGCTAAAAACGAGAAAAAGAAAAAAAAAACCCATGGTCTTAAAAAAACTCTTTACATCGAATTATATGTAATGGTATATAATGTCATAAATTTATCTTTTATTGAGATATGTGTTATGATAAGTTGCATCTGAAATATGTATCCCAATTTCCAGCGATTCAGTGCAGCATTTTCCCTATGCATTGAAATACTATTTAAAAAAATTGGCACTAAGTTAACCCTCTCAGACCTGGGCCTCTGTGTCTAAATTTACCTTCCACCTGGGCTCCTAAAAAAAAAAGAAATGTAGTTGCATATATAACACATGACTAACGATTGCAGGAAAACTGATAGACAAAATCACAAAAAATTTCAGGAGAATAACAATAATAGGCCTATCTCTCAACTACCGAATTTGTTCACTCGAGTCGTTATTTTCCTTATTTCTTTCACCAGTTTGATTGTCCGAATCACTCTCATTACCGGCGTAAGTGTAAACTCTTGGCCCGAAGAATAAATATCGTCAATAATTTCCTCAGCTGCAAAGAGTCTAAGCTTCGGTCCGTTACAAGACGTAGCGCTGGGTTCATCACATACTTATTTCATCGCAAAATAGATTTTTTTCCGATTAGAAACAACAGTAAATGACAGTTATGGAATACAGCTTGACTGGGTTAAACACATACTTTGGGAATTGTCTGTTCGTATAGATTTATCCAGCAATGATAGTTAAGGTACAAATCTTGAAAGAATGAAAGGCAGAGTCGAATCTGGGGTGGGATGTGAATTTAGAGCTTATGGATGCAATCAAGTATTAAAAGGCCGCAAAATATTCATAACTATTCAACGTATAAAACCTTCATAAACATACGTACATTTCCAGGAAAGAAAATAATTAGGTTATAAACTTTCTTCTGCTCCCGTCTTTTTCAACTCTCTGTACTTGGTTTTCTAGTGTCTTTCAAGAAAGTCATTATAAATAACGATTTCCGATGTCAATATCTGGAACAAGAGAGTGATAGCAGCCCGGATCTTCGTGAATAGAGGGTAGTTTGTGTTTTGTGATCTGTATTGCATTGATTTCAGTGTAAATATATATTCACCATCTCTTTAACAAAGATTGGCTTTGTACCAAAGTAATAAGCCTTGCACTTGATCAACAGAAAGAATCATCTTCAAAGGTAAATCCAGCAAAATCGGTCAATCAACAAGGGACTAAAAATTAGAATTTCAGTCTCCTGACATTGGTAGCATGTTTATCTGCCTGGTAATCTAGGTATAGGTTGATTATCATTTGATCAGGTTAGGAGTATTGGTTGACTGACCGACAAACGTTTTGTGGTAATTAATTTGTGTCTTTACTTCTTGTGTTCATATCCCACGGAAGTTGTTTTTTTGATTTTCTACTGCCTTCAGGGAGTCTGTAAAAGAAGTACTATTTAAATATTAGAGTCTATTAAATCGACTATAAAATACATGCCCCGGTGTTATTAGAGAACATTAAGGAGAGACGGCAAAGTGAATTTGAGTTCAGACCTGCCGTTGATGTTTCGTTGTTTGGAGGCAACATTGCTTCAGTTCAATTTTAGTAGGAATAGATAGAAGAGTGGCATGGTTTAACCACAGACCGAACTCTCCTACTAGTTTCAACAGGATTTGATCAGCAGCCTCTGTGTAGTAGATACTGTGCTGCAGAAGCAATAGTATCTTCCTGGTTAAATTCATCACAAAGAGAACACCATCAGTTGTTGAACGTTTCTTCCAGCCATGAAAAATTCCTTCTATTTATGTAAAGAATAGGAGGAAACAGCAGAAACGATGGAGTTTAGAACGAAAAGTTTTACAGCATTTATTTTCCTCCTATACACTTCACAAATGTAACCGCACGTGGGCTGTTGGCGATCTTTCCTTATTTTTCCTTCTCTCTCTTTGGACTTTCCAGTCTTCGACGGAAGACAGGAGTTTTATCCGCATATACAGCAACCCCAGCTACTAACCATGAGCTATAAAATAACTTTTTTCAGCTTATCGAACTTCGATATGGGAAAAAATTTATAACCTTCTAAGCCAATAAACCACTATTGTTCCTGAAAGTTGTTTTTCATACTTTCTACGGACAGCTTGAAGCTTACTAACACCGCATCCTTGGATCTTACCTTTACAGCCCCTCCCCCCACGCATACACACACACATAGTAGAATAAGAAATAGAATGTCCTTGGTATGGCATTATGTATTTGAAAAATGAATAGAAATGGGTTTTTTGATCAGTTTTCCATTTTGATAATTAGATGTTTATAAAGAAGTCCACACATACACACATACACAATACGCACACACAAGCGCATGGGGCCTTACGCATACATACACATAGAGGCCCAAACACACATATACATGTATTCATTCACATATATTCGCATATATATGTACATGTATGTATAATAAAAAGAAGGAAAAGGAAAGAAAAAGGGAGGAGGAAAGAGAACCAAGCAGACCAAGAACAAAGAAATGGAACATTTTGGTGTGGCTCTCCTGGCATGAAATGGTTCTAAAAAGTTGTCAATGACAAAGGTGACCAAAAGTATGTGTGTACTTTTTTGTTAACATCTAAATATTAAAGTGGAAAGATTGTCAGAAAAACCATTTCTATTCATTTTTTAATATATATATATAAATATATATATATATATATGTGTGTGTGTGTGTGTGTGTGTGTGTGTGTGTGTGTTAGAAATTGTAAGAAGGAGTAAATCGCTTGATATTTCGTAATCATCTATTGGAGATTAGTGCTGCTTAGTTACATTTATGACGTGATTTGAACCTAGCATAGTACATTAACGCAACACTCGAAAAAATCATACTGTTCTTCTGCCACTTACATCGATAGGTTACGCCTGGGCGTATTTTCTATTTAGCACTTTCTATATTACACACCGTCAGCGAAACTTTAAGTGTGTCGGTCAAAAATCACAGTAGAGGGTATCACCAATACCTTACGGCCTCCGCAAATCTTTCAAATAATTAATGTTTAATGGTTCTGAAGATTGATTCTGATAATTACAGCTGCTGTTCGTTAATTCTTCTTTGTAGTACCTATTCTTCAGATTACCTTTCAAAGTTACCTATGTTATCTTTATCTCCTTTTGCATTACTGTAGGCTGTTGGAATAATAATTCTCATAACCCTCGAGTAAAATCACTGAAAGTTTTCCTCGGATAAATCAGTAGAATATTTATTAACTTATCTCCACAGTCACGATAATCCCTTTATCTTTTATTGTTGACGTGTTGGACAGTGTATAAACAAATAATGGAATAAAGCTGCGAGAGAACTTTCGTTATCTCTAGTTTGGAATAACGTCACATTGATTGTCGTTTCTAGAACTGTGATATAGTTAAAATAATCGAAAATATTTTCTAGGCCACAAATTAATCACTAACTTATCTTCTTACGTGACTTCTCTTAATCATTTTCTTTATTCCACAAACATTATTTAAAGAAGAGACAGAGAAAAGTAGAAAAATAGAATATCACTTTCATTAAATTGTTACGCATACATATACACACACACACATAGCAATTTAACAACCTAAAGGCAAAATTATAGACGTCACTAAAGTGACAGAGAGTACTAAGTAGTACCAGCATTGTTATACAAATATATATATCCAGTTTCGATATATGAGTGCGCACATTTCTGCATGTGTATATAAATACCCACAAGCATTTATTAATTATAACTGAATTTTTATTTCGCGACTTGAGGTTTCACGCCACTACGATCTTTTGGTGAGAATTGTTACAACATTGTTATTTGAGATATATTTATATTCGTTTGTATAGTTGTGGTCTCATGCTTGTGATTGTTCATTGGCATGCGCTTTTGCGTCTGCCGATTGGCTGTTATTCTTCTCTTTTTAACAGTTATTTAAAATTCAAAGTTTTAACATGGCTACCGAATAATTGTCACATATTATATTTACAGATAAATTTCGAAACGCCGGGGTTTTAATGGTGGCAGCTGATGAAGGGGATGTTTCTATGTGGCCTGCTTGTTTGTTGCACCTTGTTTACCATTTTGTCCATGTTCTTTTGCCACGTCATGTACCCTGTTATGTATCTATATGTACATGTGGATGAAGGTATATACATACATGTACATATATATGCATATACTCATATATTGTTTATATATATATATATATATATATATATATATATATATCTATATATATATATATATAAAGTGTAGTATATTGCCACTTAAGTGTGGCTGACCCCTAGGGGTGGATGTTACTGTTGCTTTTAGCCCCAGGAGGACATCTCCTCCAGCTGGCTTATCGACACACTACTGTGTCCTGTTTGCCAAGGGAAGTTATTCCTCCCATCATGATCTGTAGCACGAACGGACCCGGGTTTCAGGGTTATTTCCCTTCGTCGGTGTCCGATAGCCACTGATCCTTGATGAGAGAGATAATTTCTTGGCAATCTTATATATACTTTTCCAGTGAAATTCTTCACTGATATCGAAAAGGTGAAAACAAGCAAGTGAAAACACTTAAGTGGCAATATACTACACTTTATCGTGCAGTTACTGTTAATACTTCATTTAGAGAATTAACATATATATATATATATATATATATATATATATATATATATATCATTCTGCATATATATTTGATGAAATAAGCAACATGGAATGATCTAGAAGATAAAGTGCCCGACAACTTGGAAGGTGGATAAAGAGCAGCGTAAAGTAGTGTTATTACGAATGAAAGGATATGTGTTATAACGAGCGGAAGCAGGCTGGCATTGCAGATTGAGTGTAACCAGCTGCGAAGGAAATTTCGACGAGTAGGTGCTATGTTATAATTGTATCTGGAGGAGGAGAGTGGGACCAGTTACTATGTTAAATGGAGAACGATGTGAGAATATGTAATAGATGCAGAGTGGTAGGATGAAAATTGAGAGGAAAAGAATGCGGTTGGGAGATGGGGCGAAGAAAGACGGGAATACAGGATGCGATCGACGGCTTGGGCTCATTGAAAAACTGCGTCGGCGACAGATTGTAGGTAATCTCGAGTGAAAAAGAAGTCAGCTGGTGCGACCTAGCTCCGATGTCAGGATTCGGTTACGGAATCGGTGAAGATAAAGGAACTGTCAAAATGGGACAGTGGATTTCGTTTAAGAAGCATAGCAAATCAATGATACAGAGAGTCGATGTGTAGGTAAAAGACAGCCACAGAGTAATAGAAACGGTTAATGGGAACAGAGATATCTAAAAAAGTGGTGGAGTCGTCAGAGTTAGTGTAAGTCAAGGGAGTTAGAAATTACTGAAGGAGAGGAAGGAAGTAAACTTCTTATATTATTATATAATAATCTTGGCAATGGCATTCTGAAGCGCTTTTCATTGTACTTTTACAGTATGTTCTTGTTCAACGGCATTGTATTTTTCATAGTATTTTGCTATAGTGTTAGTAACAACTTTTCTTAGTATATTTATAGCCCTTACGATTACATGTTTTTGATAAAGGAATTTCCTAGTAAGTTACCATAGCAACTCATTGTTGATGGTACTAACATCCTAGCGTCTCCTCTCATTTCCTAAGATTATAGGAATATCTGCTTAGTAATAACCAAATTCAAATGTGTCTGGTTAAGAAAGTTTAGTTAATGGTACTATTTATCAGTATTTCATGCTACTTCTCATAGAAGAACACATCTCCATTACTTATACTCGCTTAAAGTAACATACTTTGGCAGAAATGCGTCTACTGTGAATTTAACGCTCTATATTGAATAACAAGAGGCGTCGCAACTGACTGCTGTAACGTAGACTTTGTATAAGTGATAAGCATTCCGTTATATTCTGTTACATTGCATTGATGAATATCCTTATTTTCTCTTCACCTTTTCTTCTTATATAGTAGGAATCTTATAGAAAATACGTTTTGATTAAACATACAGTTTATATGCAGACATTTTGAACGATCGTAAACTGCTCAGTACCTTAGTATTTTGCTTTCAAATTTCTTGTATGTTCTTTCAGGATAAATGCGTATACGATTCTAAAGAAATGGATACAATTTATATATTTAAAAAACTATTATTATATAAATTCTGAACACTGTGAAGGTGTTAGAAACGGGAGAGGATAAAGAAGAAAAAATCCTAAACAGTATCTAGCTTTATCACATTATGTTTTGAATTTGAAGCCTTTGAGTACCCCAAAATTTATGTGATCTTGTGTCATAAAAGAAATCAATCATTGTAAATAATTCAGGTGAAATAAACGAGTGAGTGTGTTAGCTATACGAGTGTTGATTCGTAAATGCATTTCGTTCCTATTATGCAAAAGTGTCGTAAATCCAAAACGTTGCTTTTTCAGAAAACGAAAAAATAGTTTCACCATTCCATTTCTATTTTTTTTACGTTAGCAAAACCGTTGTACTACACTTTGACAATTTTCATATCTTGGCATCTGAAGCAGCTGGAGATACGATAGTTTGACCAACAGAATCGGCTATTGCAAGCAAAAATAAATATTCAAAAAACGCATTTGATCAAATTTGGACATACGACAATTTAACATAATAGCAATGATTTAATCTTTAGTACAGCATTAGTAAAACACAAATATTTCTATCATACAGGCAAGGTCATAAAATTTTATTGGAGTGTAAAATCGATTATATCAACCCAACATTTGGCTGGTACATTTTTTTATCGGCACCAGGAAGGATGAAAGATAATGTTGACCTAAGTGAGATTTGAACTTCGAATGCAAAGAGACATAATGTCACAAAGCAAGTATTTAGTTACGTCTCTTTTACGTTCTGATTCACTATTGATGCTGCCAATAATAATATGGCGATTGCTTCAACATCTCATTAAATTAGTCATCTTCATTATCATAATTATTGCTTAAATTCTGTAATGTCAGAAGTGTGATGTACAAAGTAACAGAAACTGACGTTTCACGCCGGGTAATTCGCCAGAGAGATGCTCAACTTAAAATGTTAATCTAAACATCCTTCAGAAAACTAATTTGCCTAAATAATACAATACATTCTATATACGCACAATATACAACAAAGGAAAATTTTTCTTATGCTTTCTATCCAACTCGTTACAACACAAATTGTTAATTCTGCTGACCCAAACGGAATTTGAATTAGCTGCTCGAAATAACAAGCAAAATCTCCCTTAAATCGCACTCTACCGACTTTAATAAGGAAAACCACTTTGGATATGTTATAAAGTGGATCCTCGTCCACTTGTATGATATTGTCGGCATTGTAATATTCTTGTCGCCACTATTATGTTGTGGCTATATTCCGCGTCTTATTACCTTCGACTCGTGTATCGTGCTATTGATGATAGCTCTGCAAGACAATGACTTTGAAACGTCTACCTTGACTTAAGAGACACTGACTCCAACTGAGAACTCATACAACGACTCTACTACTACTACTGACTTTCTACAACGACTGACTGTTTGACTTTATAATGGCTTTATAATATCACTTTGTCACGTGGGAAGGGGAGTACCATTTCCACTACAACATCTCCCCTTTTAGTTTTTTCTTTCGTTAGCAAGTAATTTTATTTTACTTTATTCACCCTGTCTCCCTTTTTGCGTTTTTTTTTCATTTTAATATGTTTTCTTTTTAGCGTTTATTTGTAGGAACTCTGCGTTCTTTTTCTTCCACTTATACGCATGGGTTCAAACACCTGTAACGGTGTTGGTACCCGGAATGTGTCATATAGTCATTCCATAGGTTCTAATCTGTCTGGTTCATTTTCTATGAATCTCTTCAATTGGTTTCTGTGTCTTTTTCAATACCTTTTCTGCTTTTAATTCAGTAATCATTTTCCCTATGTACTTTGTAATTTTGCGTTCTTTCCCGTACTGAATGGTTGACTTTTTCAATTATAGCTAGACTTTCTAGTCTTTCTAACTCTTTATTGACCTGGTCCAACACCGCAAACCGCACGTTCCGTTAGGACCTAAAAACAGGTGTTGTCTTTTCTATTAGCGCGATTCTCGAGTTTGTTTTAGTGCAACAGCCTAATCCCTCAAAAAAGAAGAAAAAAAAAAACATTTGGAAATAATTAAAAATTTTTGTCTCAGTTGTTCGACTTCATTCGAACTTTTAACCGTACCGGCTACATTTTCACAGAGAACACTAATGGGGATATCCCATATTTTAAATAACTACATGCATTCTGTGCCAAATGGGTTTAGCGATTTTTTCAACACATAATTGATTGTCCTTTTCGTTTCGCCTCGAAAAATTAGATTGTAAATACATTTGCTGATGAAATATAATTTCTTTCCTGTAACACCATATGACACTTCATTTGATTTAAATATTTTTGGTTTACCGATTTGCCGCTATATTTCTTCATTTATGATAGTAATGTCACTATCCGTGTCTAATTGCATTTTGACACCAGTGGTTTTGAATCTCGTCTTGAATTTTCTGTTCTCTGATGACAAACTATTTATTTTTTCTCGCTTGGTCTAATTTTTTGTCATCTTAGTTCTGCAGTGCGATTTAATGTGTCCTGTGTTCCCACAACGAAAACACTTTGCTTTTTTGAACAGACACGCTTTTCTCAGGTGTCTACTACAGCATGCCATACCTGGGTTTATCTCTTGTGAAATACTTTGTCCGTCTTCCTACTCTTCGACACTGGTTTTATTTGTAAACAATCTCTGCGTTGGATTTCATCTGTGTCACGCCTTACTTTTAATATCATATCGTACTCTACTGACAGTTTCTGGAGATTATATCCTGGTTCATTTTCAGCTCTGCGAGTATTTTTGTTCTGTTGTTGCTGTTGCAGTTTTTGCAACTAAACTAGACCCTCTAACATGTTTTCTATAATTTTACGGATTCTTCGTAAAATATGTACAACAATGTTTGTTACTCCTCTGTCGAGCTTTGAATTTCTCTGCGTGAAAACTTTTTCAACGTCGTTTGCGTGAATTGTTTATATCCTTGTCGCCACTGTCACGTTGTGAGATCCTCGTCCACTTGCATGTTATTGTCGGCACTGTAATATTCTTGTTGCCACTATTATGTTGTGGCAGTATTCCGCTTCTTATTATCTTCGACTCGTGTATCGTGCCACCGCTGATTGCTCCGCAAGACAATGACTTTGAAACTGAGAATGACTTGTAAATATCACGTAACTGACACTGACTCCGACTGAGAACTCGTACAATGAATCTTCTACTACTGACGTCCTACAACGACTGACTTTATAAGTGGCTGAACCATACCTCTTTGTCACGTGGGAAGTGGAGTACCATTTTCACTACAATAGGATAATGTAGTCGTAGATCGACTATTTCAAAGAAAAGACAGATTGGTTATACATGGAACACTTTTTATCAGAGGTATGCTTGATCAGATCTGACCTGGGTCTAAACACCAATAACTACTTACTCTGTAATTTATAGTTGTTTTTCTTTATTCTACGCTTGTTCTTGTTTAACCCCAGGTCATCTATAATTGAGCAGTCCTATGAGCAAAAATATTCCAGCGGTAAAATTTTTTTTTGTATGTTTGGAACTACATTGTCCAAAGTTGTCTTTCTTCCGGAGATGTGATTTGAGGGAATTTTACTGCCATTTCTAGCTGGCCGAATGATTGTGTAAAAGCTTTTTCTTTTTTGTTCTTGGTTCTAAGATAGCTAATGGTTTGGTGGGTGCTGTGGAGGGCACACATTGCTGACTATATTCCTTTGCATATCGAAAGAATTCATTAAAGAACCCAAACAAAACAAAACAAACTGTCCCGCTAAATATTTCAATATTAATAAAAGCAAAGGCGGCGAGCTGGCAGAGTCGTTAGCGCCTCGAACAAAATGCCTAGCGGTATTTCTTCCGGCTCTTTACGCTTCTGAATTCAAATTTCACCGAGTTTATCTTTGCCTTTCGCCCTTCCAAGGTCGATAAAATAAAGTACCAGTTTAGTACTGGGGTCGATATAATCGGCTAATATTCTCCAAACCTAAAACTGTTTGTCTTGTGCCAAAATTCAAAGCAATTGGCATATACGATTGCAGCCGGAATTGGAACCTCATCTTAGAACTATGTTGCTAATGCTTTGCGTGGATACTGCAAGTCTCTATTTCCAGGAAATATTAAACCTCAATTATTCTAACGTGCTGCTGTATTTCATGTGCAAATTATGCTACAAGTGACATTCAAAATAAACAGAAGAAAATAAAACAACGCTCGATAGGTAATGTTATTTGCATGAAAACAAAAACAAACCACAGGGGATATAAATTGTATTGAGTTATTTCTTTCTTTGTACAAAACTCGGCTATAAAGTGAATTCTGTATGGAGAAGTATTCAAATGCTTTGATTAATTTTATCCCCAAACAACATTTCTTGGTTAAAATCACTCTGTAGAAGGTGTCAATAGTTAGGTTTTGGCAGCAACAATTTCAGCAATACTCTAAATTTACTTTTCGTTGTAAAACTTTATTTATTTTACTTTTTGTAATATTTTGTAATAATTTTTCATTTCCTTATAACAACAATAATTTATGCTGTTCTTATTTTTTTTAATATTTATGATAGCTGCTATTGTTCAAAGGTTTATTTTCATCCAATCTTATAACGCCCACGAATCTATTGCAGTAAAGGCGAGGAAAAAAAATGAAAGAGCTCGGTAAAATATCATATTACATATTCAATTATTTTAATGTTGAATATGTATTGCTAAACAGAAAATTAAAAAACACAAGTAAACACAGAAACATTTAAGTATTTTTTTTTGTTTTCTAGAACCTATTTTTCCAGATCGGTTGCTTCGGAGTGATAGCTTTTGCAAGGAGGAGATATGTTTTTCTAACGATACTGGGTTCCTATTTGATATTTTATAATATAAAAAAAGATAACCATTTCAATGAACAGAAAAAAAAAACCTCCATTATTATATTGTTCTCATTTCGCCTTCTGTAGAATATTTTTCCATGAGAGCTATATTCTGGTATAGCTATTTTAAAAAGAAACAGCTGACTCTATCCGGTCGAAGGTCAAAAGAGTTCATGTATGAAAAACAGTCTCATTAAATATTTCAACACACACACACACACACACACACACACACACACACACACACACACACACACACACACACACACACACACAAGATACCAAGCGTGGCTATGTGGTAAGAACCTTGCTTCCCAACCACATGGTTCTGGCTTCAGTCTCACTGCATGGCACGTTGAGCAGGTTTCTACTACCATAGCCTCGGGCCGACCAAAGCCTTTGTAAGTAGATTTGGTAGACAAACTGAAAGAAGCCTGTCTATATATATATATATATATATATATATATATATATATATATATATATATGACATTTATTTATGATGGTTCCATAATTTATGAATTAATTTAATCTTTCCGTTTTACTCAACGTAACTTGTAATAAATAGAGGTGGATGAATCCTAAGTACGCCGGGCAAAATACTTAGCGACATCGATGGAATTTAAACTCAGAGCGTTAAGGCTCTGAGTTTAAATTCCATCGAGGTTGACATTACCTTTCATCATTTTGAGGTCGATAAAATAAGCACCAATTTAGCAATGGGGTCGATATAATCGACTTTCCCCTCCCCTGAAATTGTTGGCCTTGTGCTATTATTTGAAACCAATATTTGGAGATGTTGATCTGATGGGGTAGGTCTGAGGCATTTGAAAGGTGACTGATTATATATATATATATATATATATATATATATATATATATATATATATATATATATATATATATATATATATATATATATATATATATATACACATATACATACATACATACATATATATATATATATATATATATATATATATATATATATATATATATATATTTATATATATGTATATATATATAATCGTAAATGTATAGTATCAAATATCCATCACGGCTGCTCTTACCAATCGGTTTCGCGTAGAGAATACAATGGAGTGTTAGATAACAAACTAACAAACTAATTATATAACTTTAGGTTCATCAGAGTTAACACCGATATGGAAGGGAATATGGCGACTGCTCTTTATTGTCGGTGGCGGATCAGCACAACCGGTCAGCGGTTGTTGTGAGAAAGGTGGTGGAACGAAAAGAACGAAAAAGGGGTCAGGGGATTAGTTTAGGAGTTATGTCCCTTGGTTGGATATCGTTTGCAGAAGGTTGAGGCAGGGGACCTGTGGTTGCAGTCATGGTGGGGCGCGCAGGTACGATAAAATGTACTTCCTTTCATGCGGGCAAGGATTAAACACTTCACTCCTGCTATTCAGATAAACACCCGGGCGTTGGGTACCTTTAAAAATCGCTCTTTTCTCAGCCAGGAATAATCTGCACTTCCTGCTACTATTGAAGTACGGTTTGCATATTTCTAGGATCTTACACTTTATGCTGGACTTTCAAAGTCCAGAGGTGCTTGGCTAGGGTTGTGGCGTTACGTCTTTCTGGGATGTTGAATGTGGACTTGTGGTTATTAAAACGGGTTCTGAGGGGGCCTTCCGTTGCCCCCACATACTTCCACATGCTCGGTTGTCCATTGGGTCCTGTTGTTGTTACTTCTTATTTCTTTACTGCCCACAAGGGGTTACACAGAGAGGGGACAAGCAAGGACAGACAAATGGATTAAGTCGATCATATCGACCCCAGTGCGTAACTGGTACTTATTTAATCGACCCCGAAAGGTTGAAAGGCAAATTCGACCCCGGTGGAATTTGAACTCAGAACGTAGCGGCAGACGAAATACCGCTAAGCATTTCGCCCGGCGTGCTAACGTTTCAGCTAGCTCACTTTGTTGTTACTTCTGCCTCGTAAACAACTGCTTTCGTATTGCAGTGGACGTTTAGTGGACAAGTTGTGTTACCCCTACATGAGCATCCTGCCTCAGCTTCAGGTCTATTCTGTTAAGAACGTAGAAGAGTACAGTAATAAAGCTCGCCCACCTTCCGATTTACCCTGTGCTATCCAGTAGTAGTATTTATCAAATGGCTTACGTGATTGGTTCAATAAGAAGAAGTCCATACCTTTTGCCATTCCAATGGTATGCAGGAAGCCGAAAGAGTATTTTAATTACTGTTATTTTTGCAAAGTAAATGTCACAGGATTTTCTATGAAGAATAAGCGCAAAATTGTGTATCCTAATTTGGATTTTGCAATGAGACCTGTGCCTCACGATGGAAGTCTGCCAATTCCAATTTCACCAGATGATGGTGTTGAAACATCAGATGATGCTGACTGTCACGATAGCACTGCTGAGAAAGATTACGTGGCTGATGACGATAGCTTTGAACCTCGGAAATTTTCCCAAGCTGAACTGAATAACCATGTCAGAGACCTATCCCTCTCAGAAGATAAAGCGGAACTGTTGGCATCAAGATAGAAAGAGCAGTATCTGCTAGAGAATTGTGTTCGTATAACATATTTTCAGCAGAGAAATGTGGTTCTACAAACGTGTTTTTCTGTTGAAGGCTCACTTTGTTTTTGCAGTAACATCGATGAACTTTTCGAATGTTTATCACAAAATCATGATTCTACAGAGTGGCGTTTGTTTATTGACTCTTCAAAACGAAGTTTAAAAGCTGTACTTCTCCATAATGGTAATTTGAAGCCCTCTATTTCTATTGCATACTCCGTTCATCTTCATCAACCATATGAGAATATGGAACTTTCACTTCATGTTATTGCCTATGAAAGATACTCACGGAAAATATGCAGAAATTTAAAAGTCATTGGAATGTTAATGGGAATGCAGTTAAGTTTCACAAAATACTGTTGTATCTTGTGTCTTTGAGATAGTCGGGCAACTGACAGACATTATTTGGAATCAAACTGGCAGACAAGAACATCATACCAACCAGGACTATCTAGCATCAAGAATACACCTCTTGTAGATCCATGTAATGTCCCCTTTGCACATAAAACTTGAACTGATGAAAGAATTTGTAAAGACACTAGGGAAGAAAAATGTCAGAGGGTTTGAGTATATTGTAGGAAAGTTTTCCCCAAATCACACAAGCGAAGTTGAAAGAGAGTATCTTTGTCGGACCCCAAATTAGAGAAGTACTCAAATATGTCAACTTCAAGACAACACTGGATGAACTAGAACTGCATGCCTGGAATGCTTTCAATTGGATCTGTGAGAATTTCTCGGGCAACAAGAAGGCAATGGACTACAAGTATGGCATCATGAATCTTCTGAAATGCTACTCAGCAATGGGTTGTCGCATGTCACTGAAAGTTCACTTCTTGGACTCCCATCTGGATTTTTTTCGCAGATAACCTTTGAGCAGTGTCTGATGGACATAGTGAAAGATTTCACCAGGACATTAGTGCTATGGAGAAACGGTACCAAAGCTTCTGGAATGACAGTATGCTGGCTGACTACCTCTTGACACTTTACCGTGAACAACCAGATCAGAAGCACCGCAGGAAATCCAAATCATAATGTTTCTAACTCTGTTGTTCTAACTTTGTTTTGTCTGTCCCATTTTTTGTATATTCACTCTTTGTAGAATGATAGTGATGATTTTAACTCTATAAACTCATTTAATTTCTAAAAATAATATGTCCTTATTTATTACGTTAATGATTTCATATATACAAATATGTAAATATTTGCATGTATCTACTGAAAAACTGATGTGTGTTGTATATAAATGGCGTAAAATTTGGAAATCAGCATGAAAAATTGGTCTAAAAAAGTTGGTTTCCATTCATAATGAGTTTAATACATTTAATTTTGTTGACCAGTGTTATTGCTGATATCAAGGGCAGTAACATTGTAATCATTCAAGTTTTCTCTCGGGTCATTTGATCACATACCGCTATAAGTATGCGATCAAATCAATTGGAATCGATATTATAAGTATTATTGATATACATCAACAATACATATACTATTGACTCCAGCGAGATAAAGTGTATAATCTGCTATAACATGATTTTCTAAAATGACACAGCCAAAAGTGAATAAACTGATTTCTTAAGTACTATGCCAAAATCGTAGTATTCATCTCATTCTCAAGACTAAGAGCAACTTAAGAAAAACGAAGTGATTTAAAACAAGAATCGAACAAATTATTAGAAATAGCTCATCGGCTGCTCACTACCTACTCTCTAGTGATTATCATTTACTCTATAATACATTAAAAGAAACATTAATGGTTTTATATATTAATGTACACGAAAACGTCTAAATGCTAGCGCATTGTCAAGAACTATTATTGAAAGATTTACATGAAAAGAATATATTTTCCTAATTAAGTTAAATTTAGTATTTGTTAACCTAGACGGCAAATGTAATTATTATTTTTTTGTATTAGCACGTTTCATTTGGTTTCTAATGCGAACACGAATTCAGTGTTTAGTTCTAGATTAGCGAAAATTAAATTTAATTAACGAAGATGTAGATCAACAAGTAAACTACATATAGTATTCTTTAATGCTATATCATCCATTGTTAATAATATATCGTTTTTTCATAGGAGAAAGGACATAGCTTGGAAAGGCTAGGACGATTTGGTTGAATTTAAAGACTATTACAGCAAGCAATCACTTGTGTCTGGTGACTGTTGGATGATTATTTACATCTGAACACACACACACACACACACACACACACAAACACAGACACACACACACACACACACACACACACACACACACACACACACAACACACAACACACACACACACACACACACACACACACACACACACACACACACACACACACATGTACAGGGCTTGGACAAAATAATGGAAACACCTTAAAGTTTCAAACAAATTTATCTTAAT